>NC_058410.1:87848679-87891648 GCF_002201575.2 Neomonachus schauinslandi | reverse complement strand
AAAGAAAGAAAGAAAGAAAGAAAGAAAGAAAGAAAGAAAGAAAGAAAGAAAGAAAGAAAGAAAAAAAGAAAACCATACATTGTGCATGTAAACTCCTAATAGAATAATCAAGTAAAATTAGACAGTTGTTTGATTTATTTAGACAAATTTTTCAGTTCTTTATTTAACTTCAAAACAACTTTCCCAGGGAAATTCAACTACTTAAAACAACAACAACAACAAAACAGTAATTTTTTCATGAGGTAAGAGGTTGGGGGGTGGTAAAAAGGAAAAGGTGCTTCCAGTTAGTTGAAAACTGAAGACCTGAAACACTGCATTGGTACCTACGTGCTTTATATCCATTACATGTAGTAGATATTATATGAAATATTTATTTTGGACTGCATTTAACTCTTTAATTAAAGCTCTATTTAAATTAACTTCAAGATTCTGATCCCTGAGGGAAGATATCAGAAAACTACATTTTTATTGCTGGAGGGATGAATTCTGGATGATGGAAGCTGTGCGGTCTAGCCCTGGCCTATTGGACAGGTGGAGGAAGCTGCTTCTTACGGGCACACAGCCAAGAGGCTAGAGCAAGGTGAGGACCCGTGTCCTCATGGTAAATCCTGCAAAGATGGCTGAATAAAGACCTGACAAGGGTCAGATGGGCAGAAAATGAGATGATTGATACTTGGTGTTTCAACCATACTTATCCCTAGGACACAATAAAGATGCAACCTTGGGCGAAATGGAACATACACTTGGATAGGTTATGGATCGCAGAAGATGAAGTGCATGTCAGAATTAGCTGAAACTCTAAGTGCCCCAGAGAAAAGCCTGCCAAGGATTCTATTCAGCTCTATACTGTTAGAATACTCTTAAGGGTGGTCAAGCAACAATGCACCTGTAATAAGATGGGAGGAAGGAGGGAAAGAGAGGGAGGGAGGAAGGCAGAGACAGAACAGCAGAACAAAGAGAGCAGGAGTAAGCAGAAGAGAAAAATAAGGGGGTAAAAGAGGGTAAAAATAACAAAGAAACTAATCTTAAGTAATTTATTTTTTAATGTTTGTAAAGAATTAGCCCACAACACAATTCATCTGAAACCTTATTTTATAGTAACCCAGAAAAGATTTAAGTTTTGTCTTAGATAATTAGTGGATATTCATGATAAACTCTGAGGAAAAAGATTCACAGAAATTCCAGCTGAATTATTTAAGGACCAAAAAAAAAAAAAAAAGAAAATGACATAAGGCTCACTGGAAGAAGTATCTTTCATTGAGAGCCACTCCATAATCTATATCTCTGTTTTCCTGGGGGCAAGAAATGCCCACAAATTTCTCAAAGGCATTTACCACCTTCTCTTCTCTATCCCTTAGACATGCATTTGAATACATATTTTTTCTTTACCCTCTCCCTTGAAGTAAGCTAATTTTTAACTTTAAGCTTATGGAATTTGGCAAGTTAGATCCAAAAAGATGTGAAATCTCAAAGTATCAAAAATTAACACTTCATGTTTCCTACTGCTAATACTTAGTATCATACACTACCATTTGAATGATGTCTTGCTTTTTTCCCCTCTCCTTCTTAAAGATGATATTACAAAAGAAAACTCAAGGGTATATTTATTTAGATTCTCAGCAGTGAATGCTTTCCAGTATCAATTTCTTTTTAACACCAGCAGGTATGCAGCCTCCAAAAGCAGCATTTACATTCAACTAAAACAAGTGAAGTTACTTCCAAATAGTTTTCAACACAGGAAACATTTGTAGAACACCTGCCTGATACTCTAGTAACGTAAAGGGCTAATAAGACATGCATTGTTCAGTCTTAAAACTTTATTGCTTGTCTGCTCATGCCAATGTTTAGAGTTTCTTCCCTGTAAAACATAGAAGGTAATAACAAATGGTTAAACCTAAGAATGAAATTCATGGTGAAACTGGCTTGGAAATTCACGTTCCATTGTCAGTGGCATCAGTTTTTTTTTTTTTTTTAATGAGCAGAATTTTAAGAAAATATCGTCTATACACTACTAAAATCAGATAGCATAATTTAAGTTATCATAATCCTCTACTTTATATCATCCTATTTCTCTTACTGCCTGTCATTTATTTAGGCCTTTGATTTAAGCTTAAGTACCTCTTGAACATTTCTGATTACCATTCACTATTATCCACATTCTGTGGCTTCCTAACCATTTTCTTCTATATATCCTTCATTCTTTATGGCTGGCCTACTAATGGGTTAGATCCCAATCTTACTACTTAACCAAAAACTTCTCAGATCATGTGGGTTCAGGTTCACTTTTCTACTATGGATTCACCTATTCTTTAAATAAAGAGAGATGGATTATTCATTTTTGCAGAGGTGAGTCCTAGCTTAAGGTGACTGATGGATCTGGCATCTAAATGCTAAAGCATAGGGACACCTGGGTGGCTCAGTCAGTTGAGCATCTGGCTCTTGATATCAGCTCAGGTCTTGATCTCAGGGTTGTGAGTTCAAGCCACACTTTGGGCTCTGCACTGGGCATGGAGACAACTAACTAACTAACTAAATGCTAAAGTATAACTAAAGAAAGGAATTCTGAAATATCCTAACTATAGAAACTGCACAGATTTCTTTGGTAAATCAAATGTACTATTTTGGTTTTTATTGTTGTTGCTACTTGTTTGTTTTCTTTCACTCTTTTTCTTTGCATTCTGAAGTTGGTCATTCGAATCTTCATCCTTTCTGCTCAGTGTTCATTGACCTCTTAAAATTTGTGGTGCAAACTCTTCTCCAATACCTAGAAACAAAGAAGGGCCTGTGATTTATGCTTTTGTCTGGGAATCTGGAATTTTGTTTTGCCAATCACAACATTAGTTCATTTCACTGGTGAATATAGGAGTAAAGATTTATAATACCAAAGAAAATAAGGTGTTTTAGGAGGGCAATGGGTGATACATTCTCTGTTCTTTACCATTTGGCAAGATGTTTCTTCGATAGGGCATTAGACTGAGGACTAGAGCCATTTTCCTGACAAGAAAGACTTGGGCCATACAACCTGGGCATTCAAACTGTTAGGGAGTTTTGTACATCCTGTGCTTGGCTTTAGAAACAGAACTCTTGTGCTGCTATAATTTGCTTTATTTATGTTTTATGTCCTTGCACTTGTGTTCAATCTGCCTGAAATGCTCTTCTTGCTAAAAATTGAAACTATCCACATTTAATAACATTATGATTGAAATTTAGACCATTGCATATAAACATCTTAACACTCATCCTAGAAAAAATTTCCCCAGAAAAATAAGACAATACTTTATTCTTTACAGTTTGATTCAGGACATTTCTGAAACCCAATTTATTTATACAATACGTTAACCATCTGATTAAACCCCCTATTTCTTAAGGCGATTGACAGCTGCTATATTGTGATTTACAAGAAATATGTATATTTGATTATTCAAATGACCAAATTGTATTTCGCATATATATTTGATCCTCATCCACAGTTCCTGGCTCACAGCTCTCAAAATCCTTGGAATTTCCCAAGTGTTGGGAGAGACTTGGTGTCTTTTGTTATGTTAATGAGGTGGGTTTTGGAAAGCACCTAAGGAAGGGGGGCTGGTTGTGGATGGAACCAAACGTGATTAGAGGGATAGGACTTTCTGTCCTACCTCCAGACATTTGGGAAGGGGAGATAAGTTGGAAGTTGAATCAATCACCCATAGCCAATAATTTAATCAATCGTGCCTATGTAATAAAGCCTCTATAAAACCCCAGAAGTTTGGAGAGCTTTTGTGTTGGTGAACAGGAAGAAGTGCTGGGAGACTGGCAAGTCTGGAGAAGGTATGGAAGCTTCACCCTATGTATCTACTCCATCTGGCTGTCCAGAGGCTAAATTAGTAACTGATATATAGTTGGTTTCTAATATATATTTGTTGAATAATTTTGAGCCAATTAATGGATTTTTGTGTATACTACCCCAATTACCATTTTGTCCACTGGATTTTTCCTTTGGTAATATTTGTAATATCTGGGGGCGCCTGGGTGGCTCAGTTGGTTAAGCGTCTGCCTTCGGCTCAGGTCATGATCTCAGGGTCCTGGGATCGAGCCCCACATCGGGCTCCCTGCTCTGCGGGAGGCCTGCTTCTCCCTCTCCCACTCCCCCTGCTTGTGTTCCCTCTCTTGCTGTGTCTCTCTCTGTCAAATAAATAAATAAAATCTTTAAAAAAAAAATATTTGTAATATCTGACAAAATATACTTTGAAAAATTCAGATAGATGTGATCATTCTGTTTCAAATTATTATCTAATAAAAAACATAATACCAGAAAGTATCAAATTTTGTGCATGCTATAAATTGTATTATAAATTGAATTTTTTACTCAGGTGCATAGTCCAAGATAAAAATTCACTTATTTTTCAAATTATTTAGCACCCAGAATGTGTAAAGTATGATGTTAGACATTGTGGTTAAAAAAAAGAATAAGAAAAAAATAATGTTAATTTTAAAATTGACCATAAAAATGCTGGAGGAAGGCTATGAAACTGGTTCTTATTCAGAGAAATGCAGATAGGAATTCTGGAAAACTAAAATCATTCAAAATGAATATTTTTACAGTAGCAAAAGATTTGACCTAAATTATCAATATTATTGACTTTATTCAGAATTTTGTTTTTTCTCTCTAGATAATTTGGAAATACGATGCAAAATATTTGATCTCATTTCATATAAAGGGATTTTATATAAAATCAATTTTTGACCACATCAACGGGCACTGTTCTACAGAATACATAAGCACAATACACAAAGATGTTTTTCTGTATCATGTATATAAATAAAGTTATGATGATTAGTATATACAAATTTACCTGAGTAAATAAGCAAAATTTAATATGTATTTTGGAAAATGTCTCAAGTAACTTAAGACGAATTTCTAGAAGAAACTATGTGAGTTTATTGTTATTTTTCTCATATGAACTTCCTGTCTACATGTATAAAAATTGCCTAATAATCTTGCTTTTGTTGAAAATGTCTAAAGCGGTGTGGACCTACATAGTTTATCATTTTTTAATAAAGAAAAACTGATGTATGAGTGTGTGTGTGTATATATATATATATATATGACATACCTTTTATAGGTATAATTCAATGTGTTATATTTTCCTTATCCGTATTTCTTTAAATGCACAGTTTAAAGAAGATTTGGAAAAATAAGAATTCCAGCAGATAAAGAAAGTGAGTTTAGAATTTTTTTTTTTTGCAAACTTAAAACAAGTAGGCAGGTATGATTAACAGATTACCTAAGAACAGAAGTACAAAGTATATTTATGACAGAATGATAAAAATCCCCTGAACTATTCTTACCTGTCCATAGGTTTTTTGAATGATCTTTCCCTGGTCATAGTGCTTGTAAATAGTCCTACGGTACCTAAGACCCCAAACTCATCAGATTCTCCTTTAAAATTTTTAATTAAAAGATATGAAGAGTATGGGATTTTGATAAAGAACCCTGTGCTTAAAGCTAAGAGCTATGACTGTGTATAAAATTATTAGTCATCAGTAGAGTGAAGGCTGTTGAGAGAAGAAGGAACACAGAAGTTTTTAACTAAAAAAGGAGGACATATGGACAGAGAATAAAAGAAAAGATTCCCTGGCACCTTCTTATAGCCAACTTTGATATTCCCATGAAACCCAGATGGTCTTGATGTTGGTGAGTTTGTGGCATCTCTAATGGAACTCAATCCACTGTGGTAGGTTGAATAGCTTTTGCTCTTTGAAGCTGAAAGAGCTGTAAAAATCAGATGTTTACCAAAGCTCTTCTGAACTTTCTCTTCACATGCTTTGGAACCTTAGAAAGCACTTTTATAACACCAGCAGTGAAACAATTGAGTGTTGACAAAATATCAGTTCATAAGTAGATAAAGATTTTATGAAAATAGTTTAAGAAAGCTAATGGAAATAGTAAATATGCCAAATATTGCCATTGTCACCATCCTATCTCAATTGTATTTTCACTTCACTCCTCAGTTTCTGCCATCTGAATTTATTTTTTCTATTTTGAAAAAAATTTTTAATTAATTTATTTATTTGCGAGAGAGCATGCATGCACAAGTCAGTGGCGGGGGCGTGGAGTGGGGGTGCTGTGGGTGGCAGGGCAGCCAGAATCTCCAGCAGACTCACTGCTGAGCATGGAGACTGACACTGGGCTGATCTCACCACACTGAGATCATTACCTGAGCTGGAATCAACAGTTGGACACTTAACCGACTGAACCACCCAGGCACCCCTCTGCTATCTGAATTTAATCTCAGACATTAATTTAAAGGAAGAACCATCATTTTAATGTTTCTAGGAGTGTTAGCTGTGTTGTAACATGCCAAATTACATTCCAATATCTATTCTCACTTCCCTCCTTGGAACTGGCTCATAGACATCTAGTTAGAAAACATTTTCCTGCCAGCTAGTGATGAACTTGGGTCTAAGTTCCAACTAGGACAATGTGATCTGAGGAATGGGTGCAAATTCAGGGTCATATGCTTTAACAGGAAATTGCTTGTTCTTCATTCAAAATGGGAATGTGGTTCCAATAAGGCTACTTCAAGTGTGTGGATGAGGACCGTGGGAGTGACATGACAGAAGGAACAAGAGTGCCTGGATGAGCCAAACCTCTCACCTCTGAACCACTAAATGAAAGAGCAGTAAGCTTCATCTTCCTTGAGCCACTATATTTTGATCTATCTCTGTTAAAAATTAAGCAAAATTTAGTTAATTTTTCTTGTGCTTCAATTATTTTCACACTAAGCACTGAATTTTTACTGGAATAACTTATATCACCAAGTATTTTCTGCTTTCAGACAGGCCTAACCTCCTACCTAGAAATATGTTATGAAAGCCACATGGTATCTGGAGTTTAAGGATACATTTAATTTCATAATTCAATCAAATTAAGTAAGTATACAGGATATAAATAAGAGTTCATAGCTTGATATAAAAGAAAACATGAATGAGTAATAGCATAATTTAGTCAAGCTTTATAATAATAGTACTAGTTGAAAACACTTGATACAGCACTTATATATCCTCACAACAAAACTGTGAAAATTTACTACTAATAATAATGTTGTACAGATGAAAGATATAAAAAAAAAAAAGTGGTGCGTGGTTGAGCTAGGATTCAAATCCATGACTCCAGAGGCCATGTCCTTCAATACCCTGTGCTCTCTCTCACTTGGCTAGACTGCTTCTCCCCACACTAGTCTCTCCATCCCTCCCAGCATCCTGCAAACTAGGATCTGGATATCTTACAATATGGCTATCGTCACACAACATATACATTGCACTGTCAGGATTCCCAAATTGTTGCTGCATTTCCTATGTTCTAGTCTTTCAGGGGATCTGAGTTACTAAATGAAAGAGAGAAAACAAGTGTAATTAGATTCAGAAAAGCAAAACACCCCAAGAAAGTGGTCATATGAGGTTAGAGGACAAAGAAAAATATTTACAAGAATGCCCAGAGCAGCTGTCGAAAATTCTTACTTTTTCTTTTTTTTTTTCAAACAATAAATCTGCATGTAAGATTAATTTATTGCTGAATATGTGAAGACTCACAAAAATTGATGAGATATGGACAGGCTGAGTCAGACTTTGTCTTGAATTGGTTCACTCTCTTATTCTTTCTGTTCATATTTCCTTATTTTTATCTTATAAGTGGGGACAATAATATGACCTTGTCATTGATGTCCACTTCAGATTGTGAAATATTCCAAATATAAAATATGGTATAAATATTAACACATGAAAGAAATAAATGTCTCATATATAATCTATTAATATGTACTAATATAAATATATAACTATTGTTTGTCCATTTTTGCATTAACACAGGAATCTCATATTTTATTAGTAAAAACACTACTTCTTCCTCCCAAATATGGCCAAGAAAAATACATATGTACATACAAGTATAATTTAGCTCTGCATAGATGAGTTCAAGCATTTCATATTATTATGCAGTTTCAGGGCTTTCATAGAATTAAAATAACAAAATTATTATTTATGAACTAAAACTAATAGGAAATTATGTTGGCCAGTATATAATAATATTCCAGAGATATCTGGGAAGGGAACACAAGGATATCAAGAGGGTCTGTTTTCATTCTATGAATTATCATCTTACCATATCAAATTAATTATTAACATGGGAGCTTAAATCATGGAATTTTTTTTAAAAATATTTTTTTATTTTATTATAAATTTATTTTTTTAAGGATTTTTTTATTTATTTGACAGAGAGAGAGAGTACAAGCAGGGAGGGAGCGGCAGGCAAAGGGAGAGGGAGAAGCAGGCTCCCTGCTCAGCAGGGAGCCCCATGCGGGGCTCAATCCCAGGACCCCGGGATCATGACCTGAGCCAAAGGCAGACGCCTAACTGACTGAGCCACCCAGGGGCCCCTTAAAAATTATTTAAATAAAATAGTAGTTGATTTATTTTTCCCAAACATGTTCACGTCAAATTATAATTAAAATTCACAAAGATTTTCTTTAATCTATTATAGACTTAACATATACTACAATTAGAATACTAATAATATTACTTGAAAGGGCATCTACATATTTTTGTGTTTATAATTGACTTGTATGAATATTATTATCCCCAAAGAAACAAAATCTCAAATGAGTGTATTAAGATATATAATGTTGCCCTCAGAATGATCTAGAAAGTCCAAGTAATTTATCTTAATTTTAAATAAAACATTTGATTAATGGGCATAATAAATGATAGCATGGAAAAATAAAAATCGCATGATTAAAATATGGTCTTAAAGATGTTTCTGCTGAGTCTTATCGATATTTCAGGGGAGTCAATTTCACCCATTATAGCTATTGTCACATAATTGAATCATCAATTCTGTTTTTGATTTATGTGCATTCTGATGGGTTATTTTAAATGGTTAAAATTTTAGCTCACACAATAATCAGTAAAATGTTGATATTAAAGTTTTTGCCTTACAATATAAACTTTAAAAATTAAATTAAGGCAACTACCCTGAATTTAGCAGTGTCAAACATCGGCTAAAAAGCAAAAGTGGTATGGATTCAAAGCTAGCAGATTGTACACAAATAATCAGAGCAGGCAGGGTAGTTCATAAACTCACAATTGCATGCGACTACCCATGAAATACATTTAATTCATCAACTAAGTATACATGCATTATATGATGTGAATAAACCTAGGGGCAGTTGTCACGAATTTATATTACATTTTTCTCTCATGATCTGAAAGTAGAACATTCCCATGCAACCCTTCCTAAGTGGAAATGGTGCAAAGCAAAGAAGCAATTACCACTGATTTACATGAAAAAAATTTGTATGTTCCCAGAGTCAAAATAATAACCTCTCAGGTTTCTCTGATACCTGCTAATAGATGCACAAAATAAATCCAAATAAAGCACAGGTGCCCACAAGCACAGTTCAAAGCTATGGTGGACCGATGCTGAAATGCTGAGGATAGTTCCCAGGGAAGGAGCTTGGTGGTGCTGCTCTCTCTGCTCCGGGGATTGTGCGGCCTCCGCAGCTTCCTCACAAAAACAAATGCTGAACGCAATTTTCACTTTCACCTTTTTTTTTTTCTTTTTTTTTTTAAGCAAAAATCCTCTTTGGATTTCTTTCGGTTAGTGAAAACAGGTGCTAATGTAAGTCTTTTGTGAAAGTGATGTGGAATAATGTTGACTTTTGAAAAGCGGAGGATACCTATATAGGATGCTTAAAATAATACATGGAACAAACTAAGATATAAATAAGTAAATACATAAACATTTATTTACACAGGTGTTTGCTTTTAATTTTATTCAAAGCTTAAAATAAGAAACTGTGTTATATTATTCAGGCATGTTATTTAAAATTCAAGTAGATAAGCATTAGAAAAGCATGTATTACATGAGGAAAAGAAAAATCACAGAATGTAGTTAGAAGAGAAAAAAAACTATATGTGCAAATCATGATTAAATTTTCCTGAAGACAGAATAATCATTTAACAAAACATAATCAAAATGTAATATTGAACCATAGTTATTAAAACAGCTAAAAGGAAAAAAATAACTCTATTAGATTTCTTGCAATGGCATTTTCTGTAATTTTATGTCTCAATTTAAAAATGAAAACTCTTTTATGAAGTGAATATGTCTGTAATTCACTTCATGATGCCTCCTGAAATAGGAATAAAATAGAAACATTCTATAAAGATGATTCCACCATGTTGCAATTTTATAAGGCTAAACTTTTAGGAAGGCTACAACTAAAAGAAAAAAATGTAGACTATCTGGAAAAGTGAAAGTGCTTTTGAACAGATATAATTTGAGATCTCAACTTATTCTGCATTTGCAGAAACTATAATTCAAAAAATACTTGTGAACTCTTATTAGAATCAATCTAAAACTGCTTCTCTCTCGGTCTTTCCTTTTTTCTCTGTGTGTATATATACACACATGCACATTTATGTACATACATACATACATATGTACATACATGCATACATGCAAAGCAAGTCATAAGGGGCATCTGGGTGGCTCAGGTGGTTAAGCATCTGCCTTCGGCTCAGGTCGTGATCCCGGGGTCCTGGGATTGAGCCCCGCATTGGGCTCCCTGCTCAGCGAGAAGCCTGCTTCTCCCTCTCCTGCTTCCCCTGCTTATGATCTCTCTCTCTGTGTTAAATAAATAAATAAAATCCTAAAAAAAGCAAGTCATAGGTATTCCTTCTCTCTTCATAATATGTATATTCTCCACTATATGCTAGAAATTCTGTTACCTCATTTAATCTTTAAACAACCATTTAATCTACATAAAATTATTATCCTCCTTACACAAATGAGAATGGAGGACCTCAGGATAGATATATAACTTACCTAAGTCACACAATAAAACGCTCACTAGGACTAGTGTGATATAATAGAAAATAAATGAGTTTTGAAGGGAGAATAGCCCTCATTTTGGTTCCTGGCTTTTCACATCAGTGCCCTCTTGGGTTAGTAAGTTAACATCTTTGGACCCTATTTTTCTTAACTGCAAAATGGAAGTAAAAATATTTTTTTTTAAAGATTTTTTTAAAAATTTATTTATTGGAGAGAGAGAGCGATCACAAGCAGGAGGGACAGGTAGAGGAAGAAGCAGACTCCCCACTGAGCAGGGAGCCTGATGTGGGGCTCAATCCCAGGACCCTGGGATCATGACCAGAGCTGAAGGCAGATGCTTAACTGACTGAGCCACCCAGGTGCCCCCGAAGTAAAAATTCTTAATTTGCATGATTGTTATGAAGATTAGAATCAGCACATACCAATTGTTTATCATGTGACATTATCCCAATAAACAGCTGATGTCATTATCATTTGAATTATTATATAATTATTACCCATAATTACCATGTGCATATTATCTACTAGCTGTGTTATATAAAATAACACACACACCCACACACAAACACATCTCTTTTCTTTAGAGCATGAAATTAGTCATTTTAAATTATGCTCTAATTTGATCAAACTATTTGAATATTAATTTTCATACAAAGTCTAGTAAATGCTTTCAGATTAATCTATTGGACACACATCTTTCTAAAGGATTCATCTTTAATGAGAAGTATAATTTGTTTGGCCTTGACTTTCATAATAAAATTATAACAAAACAATAACTTGAAAAAACAACTGACACACGTAAATTGATTTTAAAATTTTCTTCTCTGTTTAATTAAACTCATCTTCCACACTATATTCTAATAAGGAATAGGATTGTGCAGAGATAAGAGAAACATGTTTAAGGTTAACTAATTCATTGAATGTTGATGGCAATGTCAAGATTTCCAAGAATATCAGGCTAAATTCAATCTAATAAAATAAATATGACCAGAACATTCATTATAGATGCCTGCATAAATAAATATATACTTTTCATAGCAGTAAATTAATTTGATATGAATTTGTAATATTCCTTAAGGTGTTAATTTCTTTTTTTTTTTAAAGATTTTATTTATTTTATTAGAGAGTGAGCGAGAGAGAAACAGCATGAGAGAGGAGAGGGTCAGAGGGAGAAGCAGGCTCCCTGCTGAGCCGGGAGCCCGATGCGGGACTCGATCCCAGGACCCTGGGATCATGACCTGAGCCGAAGGCAGTCGCTTAACCAACTGAGCCACCCAGGCGCCCAAGGTGTTAATTTCTAATGTGAAAGAGACACAGAATTTCTGATCAAAGGGTTTAAAGTAATTCTCCTATGTCATCTAATGCAGTTTTAAAGATATAGATGGCAAAGTGTAATTTAGAAAACTTGTTATTATATAAGAAGAGTTACAAATATGCTGTGTCTTGTTATCTCTGCAGATTGCAGTTAGAAAGGAATATAATTATGTAAATTGAACGCAAATGAGAAGATAAAAGACTAAGAGTCTCTATTCAATACAAAGACATAGAAGCCAAAATTCAGTTGCCAATCCCAAGTTTTCAGAATATCTAATTGATTTCATTTTTCACATACATAAATGCAGTGCCTACTCATGTAGTTTTATGTGTACTTTCTAAAATCAGACACAATGTTACAACAGTTATAAGAACAGTGTATGTATGCAGCCAATATGTTGGCTACCTATGGTCATTGTCAAGCAGATTGAGAGGGATGGTGTACTAAAAGATTCGTGTTTGTAGTCTCACTCTACTTAGAATCCATGCTTTCAGGTTCTGGGTCTGCACGCCAAATGGATGTGTCAGTTTTGCATTTAATTAGTATAGGCCATGTAACAATTAGATGTAAATGTTTATTCTAAACATCAAAACTTAAAAACCATTTTTTAAATGATCTAATACAGCTTCCTTTTATAAAAGTCACTTTTCATTCTTTGACAGAAGAGATGAAGAAAATGACTCTCCTGTGGACACTTTCTAGATTCTCCTGTGAGACACAGAATCTAATTATGCTGTAGTTTGCCTACTGACAGAGCTGGTCTGTGTGCCATCATCATGATACTGTGTCTGTAAACCACCAGGTTCCTAACATGATTTGCCTCACTAATGTTTGTCTATTTCTGTTAATTTGTGATAAACTTGAGGGTGATGTTGTGTTTCAGGCTGAATTCATTATGACAATGTCTGGAGTAACCTGTAAAAATTTAATACATGTGTTGAGATGAATCTTTTTTTAATGAATTCATGACTTGTAAGCATCTGTTGTGACTATTTTATTTTGCATACACATCTACATACACAAAGTCATCAAAAGCTGACTGTTATGGAATCAGTTCTATTTTTTTTATTTTAATTTTCTTATTACTATATTCCTTTGTTTATCCTAAGGATTACTTAATGTTGTCTGAGCTCTAGATGCTTTAACTTTATAAGAATGGAATAAAATGGAAAGGAAAGGAAGTGGAAAAACAAATATGTGAATTTTCTATTTACTACAGTCCTTTTTTTTTTTTTAAAGGTTGTATTTATTTATTTGACAGAGAGAGAGTTAGCGAGAGCAGGAACAGAAGCAGGGGGAGTGGGAGAGGAAGAAGCAGGCCTCCCGCCGAGCAGGGAGCCCGATGTGGGGCTCGATCCCAGGACCCTGGGACCATGACCTGAGCCGAAGGCAGACGCCCAACGGCTGAGCCACCCAGGCACCCCTATTTACTACAGTACTTAAATGATCTACAAAAAAAAAAAAAAAAAAGGCAAAAATATCTGAGGGAGAAGACAAATTTATTTTTTCAAAAATAATTTACATTTTCCTTCATTTATGTAATTGTATATGTATTTCAAGCTGGTATTTTTAAAGGGTTGAATCTCATTCTTTCTGAAAGGGAACTTAATAGTATTGTTTATGAATTTTAACTGAAGTGATTTTCAAATTAAAGAAAATTGTTTGGTAGCATTCCATATATAAAATAACAATAAAATTTTGCACTAAATGAAGCCCTAATGAGGGCAGGGACTTTTCTCTGCTCTTATCACTGCTGGATCCTCCATGCTATTAGAACAGTGTTGGGACTATATCACAGTAGGTAATAATAAATATATCTGTACCAAATGAATTGTGAGAGGATCCATAAGGCAGCTATGTAAATAGCAGTTCATGTCCAGATTCTATGATGCAAAATTTCCACTATACCCCTCACTAGTCAGACTGTATCTTTTACATGGGATAGCATGTTAAAGGACATTCTCTTGGGGTTCGATGCTATTCCACTCCCTTGTTCAGTAAAGTTCACAGAGGACCTACTATGTGCCAGGCATCAGGCCACAGGCTGGAGAGACATTCTCAAGCTTAGCGCGTCTTAGCAGTATTGAGACTATTCAAATGAAAAATAAATAACCTTGAAAATATGTAGGGGAAGCTAAGAATTTAAATTCAAAATATGATTTTTAAAAAGCAAACTTAGGAAAGAAAATAAATAAATAAAAAGCAAACTTAGGTACGCTTGGATGATGCAGTCTGTTTAGCGTCCTGCTCTTGGTTTTGGCCCAAGTCATGATCTCAGGGTCATGGGATGGAACCAAGTTGGGCTCTGTGCTCAGTGTGGAGTCTGCTTAAGACTGTCTCCTTCTCCCTCTGTTTCCACCCCCCAAATAAATAAATAAATCTTTAAAAATAATAAAAATATAAAAAAGCAAACTTACTCTGTGAAGTTGTATTCTAAGAGTTGGATGAACACACGAAAGATACAGAAATAGATTACATATCATGACAGAGCATTCTAAGGCCTAAAGCTATAAAACAAACAAACAAACAAAAAACTGTAATATTTCATCAGCTTCCTTCAGTCAAAACAGCAATGTATCATACTGTGCAGTAATTCACTGTTTGTGTAAGTGAACCAGTTTATAGCACAGGCCTCATAACACGTTGTCTTAAACTTTGTAAAATGGGGCGCCTGGGTGGCTCAGTTGGTTAAGCGACTGCCTTCGGCTCAGGTCATGATCCTGGAGTCCTGGGATCGAGTCCCACATCGGGCTCCCTGCTCAGCCGGGAGTCTGTTTCTCCCTCTGACCCTCCCCCCTCTCGTGCTCTCTCTTTCTCATTCTCTCTCTCAAATACATAAATAAAATCTTTAAAAAAAAAAAAAAAGAAAGAAAGAAACTGCTCCTTCTGAAATGCTGCTTTACAACTCGGAAGAAATAGGGCGCCTGGGTGGCTCAGTTAGTTAAGCGACTGCCTTCGGCTCAGGTCATGATCCTGAGTCTCGGGATCGAGTCCCGCATCGGGCTCCCCGCTCGGCAGGGAGTCTGCTTCTCCCTCTGACCCTCCTCCCTCTCATGCTCTCTGTCTCTCATTCTCTCTGTGTCAAATAAATAAATAAAATCTTTAAAAAAAAAAAAAAACTTTGTAAAATGGAACGTGCCTGTGGGCTTATACTTTGCTATTCATTAAAGATTTTCATTCTTATTAGAGGAAAGAGAATTTTACAATATAGAATAATGTCCCCAAATCCCCCCCTTAGATTACAAAAATGAATATTTTAATCTATTAAAGTAAATACCAAGGGGCTAATTCTTGACTACCAGAATGCCCTCTAGGCTTGCTTCACAGGATGGCATATAAATGACCAATCATGCATTTTTAAAGGCCAACAGTGAAAGATTCTATTGCTTTAAAAAATGTTTCTAGGGTCTATTTAAAATGGGATGCATTATTCCTCAAGATTTTATTTTTCTCAGTAAAGAATGAAATCTCCATTGATTTTAAAGGGAGAACAATGTTGTAGTTAAAAGAATATTAGAATAGATATGAGCTTTCATTTTATTCACAACTTTATCAACTGTTCATTCTATCCTTTGGGAATTTTTTTAAAAATCTGTCATATTCAGGGTGCCTGGGTGGCTCAGATGGTTAAGCGTCTGCCTTCGGCTCAGGTCATGATCCCAGGGTCCTGGGATCGAGTCCTGCATCGGGCTCTCTGCTCCTTGGGAGCCTGCTTCTCCCTCTGCCTCTCTCTCTCTCTCTGTGTCTCTCATGAATAAATAAATAAAATCTTTAAAAAAAAAAATCTGTCATATTCAATACTATATTTGTAAATTTTAATAATATATTTGTCCACACATTCAAAACATATTTTCAATGTAATAAAAGCTTTGTTTAATATATTTATAAAAATTTTAGGTTATTTCATTTTTTCTTTTGTTTTCCCCTTTTGAATATAGTAGACTATTTTCATTTAGAATGTTCTTAAAATATTTCATACATATTAAAATAGACACAGTTTTTTTTTAATTATATTTCATACACGAGGTATGCTAGACACTTCTGTGGTAAGAACAACATTTACCATTCTTTTCTCTTTATTTGCTACTTTTACCTTATCTTCCTTTAATATAACTCTTCATGAGAGGCAGCCTACCATAGTGGTTAAGGATACAAACTCTAGAATCAGACTGTTGTGTGAAGTCTCTTAACTTCACAGATGAGGAGTAATGTGACCCTGGCAAAGTTATGTACTATATCTGTCTTCTATATCTCTATCTACTCTATTCTTTGTACCTGAATTGCCTAATCAGTAAAATAGGAAAAATAGTGGAATAAAATAATAATAATAATAATAATACATCATGTGGTTATCTTAAGAATTAAATACTTAAATTTTTGGAAATCACTTTAAAACGTGCCTGATACATAGAAAATACTCAATTAGTGACACTTAAGATAATTCTTTAAAAAGCTCATTAATCCATTTTTTTCCTCTTCCACAAAGTCTATGTAACATCCTATATACTGTCACATCAAACATATCTCTAAATTACAGTATTGCTACAAATTACACAAGTCTTTATTTTTCTCTTTTTGACCTTTAGCTCAGGCTCCAAATAGTGGTTCCAGATCATCTTTCTTATTGTCTTCACTGGAGTGGCATCTACTGAAAAGGGAAAAAAAAAATCCAACTCATCCTGTAAAGTAACTAGGATTCAGAGTATATCAGATACAGAACCCACATCCAATCTGTCTGTGGATGGAATGACAAAGAGGCGACAGAAACAACACACCCCTGAAGTTTTGTCTAGAACTGTTTTAAAAGCTTCAATTTTATCATGGGAAGCTTTAGAGTTGGATTTAAATTACTTAAATGCCTTTGGATAAATACAGACATTTGCTCTTTGTTTCCTGCCCTACTCTGATTCATCTATCAAATCTTTCTGTTACACTGGGAGAAAGTGATTGGCTTGATGCAGACAAATATAATAAACTGGGAGCTTGCTAAAACTCCTCAGGCTCCATTCACAAAACAGTTTTAAATACAAGTTTCCTTTTGGGGATTTTTTTGTGATTATAAAAGTTAGCTATTTTAAGAGTGGATATATTTTACATCTAGAATACTGATACCTTGTAGAAATATTATTTTCTAAGTATCAAATTTTTCAACGTGTAGATCTAAATTTAAAATTCTTAGCCCTTTGCCATATGGTTATTAGATGTTCAGATACTGTTCTTCCTTTTAAAAACAAGTAATTATTCATTTATTTGCTGACACATCACAGGAGGTATATTGGCTGCCAAGACTCAGGTCTCAGTTGTTACACAGAATGATTGAGGTAACCGGCCTCTAGAAACTCCAAGAATCCAATTCACTCTCTCCCTCGGTCTCTCTCTGTGTATTTGTGTGTGTGCATGTATATATCTATCTCTGTGTGTCTCTGCCTTTCTGTATCTCTCTGTGTCTCTTTACCTCTCTCTCTCTCTCTCAATATATATATATATAATATATATAATATTATAACCTATATAGATCTATATAGATACAGATACAGATACACGTTTCCTCTCTTGGTAAGGTATGATATTTTTTTTTTACCTCCATCTTATTTCTAGATTTTTCTCTAAGGCTTGGCAGTTGCTTTTGCAGTTTGAATATGACATTCCATGGTATAATTTTTTTTGGCATTTATACCCCATGATGGTCTCTGATCTTCCAGGATCAGTATTTTGCTATCTACAGTTAATTTTAGAAGGCCACCAGCTATTATTACTTCAAATATTTCTTCTCCTCTGTTCTTTCTCCACCTTCCAGTGTTCCAATTACACATATATTACACATTTTGTGATTGCCCTAGAGTTTTTTAATATTCTGGTCTTTTTTCCCCTTCTTTTCCCTCTTTTCATTTCAGTTTGGGAAGTTTCTATTGACTTACCTTTACTCAACTCTGTCCAGGCTACTAATGGATCCATCACAAGGTTTCTTCATTTCCATTGCAGTGTTTTTGATTTATAGCATTTCCTTTTAATTCTTTTTCAGAGTTTCTGTGTCTCTGCTTACATTATCCTTCTGTTCTTATAGGTTGTTTAATTTTTCCATTTGAACCCTTAGCATATGAATCATAGTTACTTTAAATTCCGTCTTATATTCTCAATGTTGCAGTTCTTTCTGAGTCTGGTTCTGACACTTGCTTTTCTTCTTCAGACTTTTTTTTCTTTTTCTTTTACTTTGCCCTTTAGAATGACTTGCAATTTTTTTTCCAAGCCAGACATTTTGCATTGAATAATAAGAACTGAAGTAATAAGGCCTTTAGTGTAAGTGTTTATAATAATATACCTAGGGGTTTGGTCTATATTTATCATTTATTGTAGTTGTAGGTGAAGGGGTTTGGAATATGTCCCCCCAAAATATGCTGCCTTAGAATATTGATTATTTTAAGCTGAGGACACTTGAGAAACAGCCAGTGCAGGAAGGGCTCTGTGTCCTCCCCACTTCTACCTAAAAGCAGGTCAAAATATTCCCTATTAGAAGCAATGCCTTCCCTGTACAAAGAACAGAGGAACATTCTGATCACCAAAGACCCTGAGTTCATGCTGAAATGAATCTATACAAACAACCCTTATCTTCCATTAGTTTCCCTGTATATTTCTCAATCACTGTCCCACAATTTACTGCCCATAACCCAAGACCCTTTGTCTTGTCATGTCCCCGCAATCTATAGTTTTTTTTGTATAAATCTTCTGGGCCTAATGGCTTCTTTGGGTGTCCATTTCTCTTATGAGGATTGCAATATACAACATAAAAATGTTAAATAAATTTGTATTTTTACCCGTGTTACTTTGTTTTATGCCAATTTACTTGTTAGGCCAGCCACACAACCTAAGAGAGTAGAAGGAAGCTTTTCCTCCCCTTACACAAGTTTCAGGGGATTCAAATTCCTTTTAGGTTCTTATTTTGCCCTTTTTCCTTAAGTACCCCTCCTGTGAGAATTCAGTTCTCAAAGCTATTTTTCTACTATCATTCTAGTGGAGCCCTGTTTGTCCAATAGTGAAGTGTGAAGGAAGGAACACGTTCTATAATGTTATTATTAAAACCTAATCTTCAGTGGGCCCATGTCTGTGGATCTCCAAACGTGTTTTTCTGATGGTTTAAGCTTTCTTCCCCTCTTAGGTGAAGACAGAGACTAAAGGAAACTGCATTTGGAATAAGCTCTAATAAGGGCTTTTTCCATTGACTGTAGGCCTTTCTTATAGAAACTGCTCCATATGTTTTTCAGGATGAAACTGCCAGAAACAACAAGTTATCTTTTTTGAAGCTATCTTTTTTGAGTCTTTTGAATCTCCAGAACCCTGGAGATTTTAGACATTAAACCTACAGAAGTTTTGAGCTCTCCCAAGACCGTGGCCTTGTAGCTTACCATGTTCCTGTTTATCTACTCTCACCCTCCAGCAATTTCTCAAAATTACCAAATTTCCACCCAGTTTATGCATCCAGCAGCTTTGCTCCAAGGGGGCAGATCTCCCCGCTTCAGCTCTGCATTTACCCATGTTCAGAGCTGGCAGTTTGCCCTGCAGTTTCAATTCTCTGAAAGTCATTGATTTTTAGTGTGTTCATTTTATTATTTTTTTTTTTTATTTTAAGGTCAGGAGTGATGAGTTCTAAGCTCTTCAGAAGTCAGAGCTGAAATTGGAAATGAATTTTTTATATATTTGATAGAAACAAAAACAATCACAACGTTCAAATCCACTGAGAAGTATGTTGTGCAACTAAAAATATTTTAAAAACCAATCCCTATCACTAATTTAAAGTTTTTAGTATATAGTATGTTCAAAATATCATGCTATGTATTACAGAGTTAAGAATGCAAATTTTTCTCTGTATTTTATAGAGTTTTATCAGATATTTTGGAAATGAGACTCAATGACAAATAACTAGAGTAGAATAAATTATGTTCTGTGGTCTATCTATCTATCTATACCCCCCAAAATTCTCCTGAGAATTTGATAATAAAATATCACAGAGATTCCCTAAAGTGATGGTGTTTCCCTTCTATGGTGATAGAATCTAACATTTACAGGAAAACGAATTAACAGCACTAAAGGAATATTCATAATTATCTCTATTTATTCTACTGAAACTCGAGTAGTTTAAGTTATAATTAGCCAAGCTAATTAGCAAATTAAAAATAAGCAGAGTGGTCAAATAAGCAGTGTACAAGTAATTTGAATTGATTGTTTTTACGGTAGTTGGAAAAGAACCTAGGTCATTGAATAATCATGCATTCTTTAATCCATTGATTCTGTGTTGTTTTGCAAAAAGACATAAATTATATACTTTGTCCTTTTTTTACACAGTTTGAGATCCAAACTTGGTAAAATTTCACACTCGATATTTCTGAAGTTTTAATTGGTACCTTGCATCAGCATGAATGACCTCCTATTGCTTCTTGCACTTTGCCAAATCGCATAATAATCCTGGGCCTCTTAAATGAAAGAAAGTTCTTCCAAGATTTATAAGCTCATGACCTGCTATTGTTCTTTTCAAGCCACTGTGACCTTCTTGGTTCATCATTCATTTAATAAAATGAATTCACTTTTATGGTGGTGCTAAGTCTCTGTGTTTAGAAAACCAGTGACCTTTTCTCTCATAATAACAGTGTTTTTACAAGTCTAGTCCTCTTAAAACTAAAATTGGTTGAGAGTTTTTTGCATCTTTTCCTAACTGAAGGAAAGTGAACAATATCAACATCTAATGCCATCTCCAGCTTGAAATTTTGCCAAGTTGTATAAAAGCTCAAGATATACCTGCATTTAGTTTTGTGGGTTACGTTAAGTAAAATGTCATTCACTGTCTATCAAAGGGCACCATCCATAAATACATACTTCATACCACAGGAATATTTAGAGTGAGTCTTTCCAAGACTATTGATCCTTTCCAGTTATGTTATGCAAAGTTGTGATATGGATGTTTGCTGTATATCATTGTTTCTGAATGTGTATGTTTGTTTGTTTATCTTGTTCTTCCTAGCTGATAACAATGTTCCTACTGTTTCTATAATGTTTTCATCTTCTAGGCCAGAATTTTTATCAGCATTACATGTGCTTTAGATATAAAAAGTGAAGTAGTCTGCAATGTTCTTTGCATCCCACTCAGACAGTATTTCTTCAATACGGGTCCTACCTGTATAAAAAAGGAAGCTGTCCTAGGGACGCCTGGGTGGCTCAGTTGTTAAGCATCTGCCTTTGGCTCAGGTCATGATCCCAGGGTCCTGGGATTGAGCCCCGCATCAGGCTCCCTGCTCCGCGTGGAAGCCTGCTTCTCCCTCTCCCACTCCCCCTGCTTGTGCTCTCTCTCTCACTGTGTCTCTCTCTGTCAAATAAATAAATAAAATCTTAAAAAATTAAATTAAATTAAATTAAAAAGGAAGCTGTTCTGAAAAATGTTTCTGTCAATTTATGGACTTTATGGTTTACTGCCCCCCTTGTCCATTTTGACTGATGTGTATGGTAGGGCTGCCGAGATAGTTACACAATGAACAAGTAGTAGTCTTGCAAAATGTTTATGAATATAAATAAAGTAAATTTAATATATCATACTTTCACATAATAATATATTGGGGTTTTCTTGGGATGCCTGGGTGGCTCAGTCATTAAGCGTCTGTCTTCAGCTCAGGTCATGATCCTACGGTCCTGGGATGGAGCCCTGCATCGGGCTCCCTGCTCGGTGGGAAGCCTGCTTCTCCCTCTCCCACTCCCCCTGCTTGTGTTCCCTCTCTCACTGTCTCTCTCTCTGTCAAATAAATAAATAAAATCTTTAAAAATAATAAAGTAATATATTGGGGTTTTCTTGATTACAACTAGTAATTTTAGTGAAATCTAAAAGGAGGAACAATGTCGGAGACATTCTAAAAGGCATTGAAATTGACCTTTGGAATGCATTATATCATTTTGGTCTTAGTAAAAGTGATTTTCTAAAATTTTTTTCAGATTTCCCAAAGTCAACACACACTTCTGGGAAAGTGAATATGTCCAAGTTATACTTATTTCTCAATGGGGACGAAACTGGGATTAAAAATTTCCTTAGGCAACATAGCAAGTAGAAAATACACATAAGGAAAAGGGAGCAGTTAACCATAAATTTGCCTTCTCCAAAAACAGAAGGTGATTTGACAGTAGCAATAACAGCATACATTGATTGAGAACCTACACTGCATCAGGCACTGTTCCATGTAGACACTTCTCAAACCCCACTCTATGAAATCAATACTGTCATTAGTCCCATTCTACAGATGAAGAAAATGAGGTCCAGGATTTTCAGTAACCTTCCCATATTCTAGGATGTAGTAAGTACAGTACAGATTTTAAGCTCATTTATTCTGAGAACCTGAAAGTCATACTCCTTGTCTAATTGCTAATGAGTGTTATGTGTGAAATGTTTACATGAGTTCACATAGCTTTTTAAATAAAGCCAATGGGGAACAATATTTCTTCAGTTATAAAGACAAGAAAACCAAAGTTCAGGAAGGATAAATACACTTTACCAGGTACACACCACTAGGTGATGGCACAGTGAGGATTTGAATCTGGTTTTACTTTATAGTCTGTGTTCTTAACCCCTTTAGTGATTTGCCTTTATAAAAGTTGTTCTCTTATCCTCAAAGATCATTCTTGGGCAGTATTTACTCTCTGGTAGTACAGTGACCCAACTGTATGTTATTTTATTTCATTCCTCAGCTATTTGTTGAAGCTAATAATGTTTAAAATTTGTATCTAATTTGGTATATCTTTTTATGAGTTACTGTGCACTGTTTCCATTTTATTCTTCTAAATAAGATAATTGGTGGTTCTGGTAATACATTCATTAATAATACTATTATTATTTGAATTATTATTTGTAGTAGCAGTAGGAGTGTTACTTTGATAATTACCAAATAATATAAAGTAGAAAAAACCATATGAATAAGTTTGAGCAAGTCCAGATGTGGAGAAAATTTATTTTAAACATTAATATAATTTTGAAAGATAAACAATCTTTTTTTGCCCTCTATTCCAGTTTCTAGAATAAGTGTTAATGTTTAAAATAATGATTGAGTTCATGGATTTCAGCATGATGGTGTGGCACAAGCTAAGAATAGGCTTGTCAGCTAAGAATACACTATTTTGGAACATTATTGATTATAGTTCCCAGGGCAAGAACACTTTATACATCATTTATTATTCCTAGCAATGATTTTTATTACCTATATGTCAAATAAATGGAAAATTTCATCTAACTGAGTACTTGTTGACATGAGTGTATATACTACAATCACACTAGATTCTATCACAGTTTATAGTAAAGAGAGCCTCTGGATGTGAGAATTAGGGTAAGTCTTAAAGCAGAAGAATGTGCTGGTAATAGTACAAGATAGAATTTATATTTCATATCTACTTCATGTAGCTATTGATTATTTGAGAGATATTTTTTCCTACACAGTCCCAGCATCCAGCTTGTCTTCTTCCCATTGCTTTTCAACTAGTTCCATCTCAGGAGGCAAAATATCTTTTAGGAAAATCAATGAGAGTAACACTGAATACTGAAATTTTCACCGCCATACTGGCTTCCCAGGTGCCTGGACACCGATACACTTCAGCACATCAGAATATTAAGAATTCTAGTTTTACAGGCTGGAATTGTTTCCTGTAATGTCCCAGTGAGGTGGAAAGTAGGCAGCCTTCCAAGTCAAATTTGGAGTGTTACAGAAATGTAGGATTGCAGACTTTTACCTCATACACCCACATACCTCCAAAAAATCTGTTAGAATTTTATCAGTCTGCATGAAAGTGTGGTCCTCGTTAGATTCTCTTTGGTGTGGATATTGAAGATATGGATCTTAGGACAAATTGCTTATCTATAGAATGAGAAAACTGAGTTTGAGATTTCAGAATATTTATTCTGAGAAACACCTTAGATGATGCTTATGTTGATTTAGGGTTGGCAACCAGGGTCATTAGTGACTTTCAAATCAGCCAAACATGGATTAGAGTGGAGACTTTGCCACATATTATGGGGAGTCTTTAAGCAAGTTAAGTGATCTAAGTCCTGGTCTCCATTATAAAATTTTTAACATAGTGATATTTTTTCCAATTATTCCCTTGAAGATAAAATGGGATATTGGGTAAGAAGCATATATACTACAAAGTATAGCATGTGAACAATCAGTAAAAATATTATTATTATTATTTATTATTATTATTATTTTAGATCTTGGGAACGCTGAAGAACATTGCTTCTTGATCCAACTGAAAGGCTTGGAATGTGTTTCTTAGTGCAGTTGGTCTTGACATTTACAAGAACCTCCACCATACATGTTTTTTGATAAATAATTTCCATTTTTTCCCTTTCTTTTCACATTCTGCCAATATGACCTCTGAAATAAATCTCCACTTCTATACATTGATACTGCCCTACCACACCAGTTCAAACCAACTCGCATCTTATTGGAAATAAAGTAATAGCCTTCTAAAAAAAAGCATGAATAGTCTTTAAGATACAACACCGACTGAGTCTCCTACTAAGACAATTAAAAACAACAACAGCAACAACTGCGAAGTGATCTTGAAAGAAAGAATGCATTCTTTAGACAAATAGAAAAGTCTTGCAAGTTCTGGTCCTTGCCCATCCTTCTAGCCCCATCTTAGAAAACACGCCTGCTGCGGATCTACTTCCCAGTCTTGCTACACTTTTTTTTTTCAAATATGCTTGATTAGCTCCTCCCTCAGGAATGTGTGCACGCTGTTTCTTTTGGTTATGGATTCACACTCATAACTCTCTCATATTTCAAAAAAAGAAAGAAAGAAAAAACAAAAACAAAACTCTCTCGTGTTTCCTGGCTTACCTCTGACTAGATTTGTAGGTCTTTACTCAAATTTCATTTCCTCAAAGAAATAAGGCCTAATGACAATTTAAATTAAATTCTTCCACAGTACTTCCATTTTTCTCTCCTTGGAACCCAGATGTAGTTGTTTCTTTCTAACATATACCACTTTTAAATATATATTTATTTTTTTAAAAACTAGTTTGGCTAGTTTATTTAATGTCAGTATCCCTTATAACATTCCAGTCTTCACGAAGACATAAGATTCATCTGTTTTGCTCTTCAATATAGTCCTCAGGGTGAACATAGCCTTGAAAACATTAGGTACTCATTATGTGATTCTCACCTGAATAAATGATAGGACAGTTCAGATACCCCTTTAAAACATATATTCCCATGCTGGCCCACTTGGTAATCTTTTATTCAAAATCAAGATTTTTTTTAAGTTCTTGGGAAGAAATGTAGCACAGTCCCATTGTTATTATCTTAATAAAAAACAAGAAAAGTTACAGAATTTTCAGACCCTTAGCCTTTATGCTCTCCTTTGGGCAACACTCTTTTAAATGTTGACAGCATAAAATTGGTTCAGCACTCAAGTCTTCTTTCTGCAGATTATTTCTATGGATAAATCAGGAGGCCTGAATATTTCTTTCCTTTAGTAAGTACTATGGGACAAGTAATCTAATTACTCCAAGGACTTTTTTGACATTAAGTGAGGCAATTCAAGAAATCGCTAACAATATCCACCTTTAAGATCTCAAAGTATCTTGTATTTAAATCTTGAATGCTTTGTTTATTACTTTCTCTCTTTTTTAAAAATTTCTTTCATTGCTTGGAATTTAAGTACTGGTGTTTTTAAGATAAGGCAAATTATTAGTGCTTTTACGTGATTGTGTCCATGATGGTATAACAAAATTCAGAGTCCTTATAGATACACAGAAAAAAGTTGGCTTTGGATTCCTATCATCTAGGATAGTTAAAAGTACATGCCAGGTATTCTGCACACATTGCATTCAACCATGAAATGTCACCAAACAGGTAATACTATTATTCACATTTTATAGATGGGAAAATTGAGGCTTAAATTTTAATTATCATGCTTAGTATTCAGCATATTCAATTCATTCATTTCTCTTTCCATTTATTAACTCATTCAAAACTGCTAAAGCCACATAAGTAAATAAAACAGAGGCTTCATATCAATCTACAGAGAAATACTGGAAACATAAATACTAAATAATTATATATAAAATATTAAAAAGTATTAAGGGTTATAAAAATAAAGACGTATAAATAATATAGGTAAATGAATGAGTAAGGGTAGTGGAAAAAACTGGGCTATTTCAGAGACTGTGTTCAGGAAATTCACTTCTAATTTTTTCCCATTCCAATAAAGATGTCAAAGAAAAAAAGAAAGTGAGCTATGAAATTATCCAGGGCAGTGGCTTTCTGGGAAGAGAAATAGAAAGGGTGAAGTCCCGAAGGCGAGAATAAATTTAGCAATTAAGGAATGTCAAAATGAGCTGTAAGTGAGCATAGTTAGTGAAGCATGGAATGGAAGCAGCTGGCGTAAGAGAGATAGTCCCTCAAATCTAGGTCCTCAAAGACCATAGAAATGTCTTTAAATATTCTCCAAAGCTTGACAAATGTAAATGGAGGGTGAGTTTTGAGCCATGAAGAGGCATGATCTTTTTTTTTCTTTTTTTTTTTTCTAATAACAGCCTTTATTGGGATGTAATTGACATAAATGTTACCCTTTTAAAGTATGCAATTCAGTGGTTTTAGTATATGCACAGAGTTGTGTGATCTCTGTTGGTCACAATATTATATCATATTATAATATATATATTATAATATTCTCATCATCCCCAAAAAGAAATGCTGTACCCATTAACAGTTATTCTCCACCTTCCCTCTTCCTCCAGCCCTTGGTAACCACTAGTCTTTCAGGGAGATTTATATACGTGATATATATGTGTGATTGTTTAATGTCTTTCTTTCCCACTTTTATGTGAGAGTCATAAAAACAAAGAAAATACTTTGCATATAATAATCATTCAATAAATATTTGTGGTATAAGTAAATGGATTGTGCAAAAAAATACTTCTTAAAATATTCCAGTTAAATTTTACTTGAATAATATCCTACTAGTCACATTCATTGTCACTAATTTATGGAGTATTTGTGTAGTCTATTGGGAGTTTTCTAACGCTACTTTGTTAAGGAGAGTTATATATTCCTTGTGCATTATACTCAGATCCCAAGTAACATAAAATTTCAATTTCCACATAAGGTTTCTCTTTCTCTCAATGAACCATTTTGCTTTAGTTGTAACATTCAACAGAAGAATAATAAAAATAGCTTTTTTGTTTTTTCAAAAAATGACCATGGTGGTTTCATGATGGTGTGGATCAAGCCCACTTATGACTAAAACACACACTATAAAACACATTGTTTTCTTAATGTATTCATTATTTCTTGTTTTCTGTGAGATTTGAATGTGAATTTTTCCTTGGGGTCAATTTTCAAAGTAAAAATATTGTTTTAATATTTACTTTTTGTTTATTTTTGCTTATTAAGCTATTGACCATGCAATGATGGGTTCAGAAAGACAAAGGTGGGATGAGATGAGCAAAATGGAAATGGGTTATGCCTACTTTCTGACTCAATGACATGCTCCTGCATGCTATCCTGCAGCAGACATAAAGTTAATTTGAGTTTGTAGTAAAATGAAATATTAATTTATATTCTAGACCTTGAGTTTTGCTTGCAAATAGTGAAAACCATGAATATCACATGCATGAATGCTAAAGCTTACTGAAGAAGTGGAAAACTCAAAAGCCTACAGAACCCATCGAAGGTGTTTGGGTTAATATGAAAGACAACGATAATGTGGTGAACTGGAGATACTATAGATGACCCAAATGTAGGAGTTACTACTTCTGTGCAGAAATACTGCCCCAATATCACTAGATCTTTTGATTTTTTAAGACAAAAATAGAAATTCAGATTATGTAAATGTGGTACCCTCCATCTTAAATGTCATCAATTTTTAAAAATCAGCATATATTTCTTTTTTTTAATATTTGAGAGAGAGAGAGAGCAGGAGAGAGCACAGCAGGGAGGAGAGGGAGAAGCAGGTTCCTTGTGAGCAGGGAGCCTGATGCGGGGCTCAATCCCAGGACCCTGAGATCATGACCTGAGCCCAAGGCAGACGCTTGACTGACAGAGCCACCCAGGCGCCCCCAGCATATATTTAACACTCCATGACACAAACAGCATAGCTCTGGGCCAGTTTTGTACTATGGGTGAGGTCTGTATTTTCTTCTACTTTTTTTTTTTTTTTTAAATTTTCAGTAGTATGGCAAATGAATCACAGTGGATGAGAATGGAAAAGGTTGTTTAAGGTCAAATAGCGCCACTTTGGGAGAAAGCTCAAAGACCTTTGAATAAAAAGCAAAGGGATAATTAAAAGGAAAAAAGCATTTTATATTGCATACATAATTCCTCTTCATATAATAGAGGCAATTCTATCTTTATCTACAGGATTGCTTCCTAAAGCCCCAAGGAAGACACCTCTGAGCTCATGTGGGTATTGAACCTTATCATTGGCATGCAAAAGCATTAGCCTTTGGCAAAAAGGGAGGAGTGAGAATTAAATCTTCAAAATAGCTTCAATTATAGCAGTAGGATTAGTATGTAGTATTTCTCTCTGAGTTCTCACATGGATTTAAGATCTATTGCTTTTTTTTTTTCCATAAAGTTTTAAAGTGTGTCTCTCTTTCCTGAAGAGAACAGCTTTATTCTTAATTAAAACCCTGAGAGAGCTTTAAAGGTCTGTAGTTCAGATTGTAGTGTTTGAGTCTTTTCATTTAAGAATTTAAACTCATCTTGCCAAGTTTCTGATTTTGTTTTAAGATTGGTGATTTGAGGAGCATAGGAATCAATTTAGTTTTGAGTGTTTGGATAGCTGAATATAGTCTATAATGATACCTCCTTAACCAGCTATATAGAGATTAGGATTTTGCTATGCTGGTAACAACAGAAAGACAGATTCACTGAAAACTTATGTAATTATTTTAAAATATATGTAATCATTACATAAACACTTCATAAAATTACATTACTTGGTCTGTGGATACTGAGTATCTTAAAAGTTACCTACATTAGAATAATGATGCTCAATGGAAGGAAGAAATATTTTGTTATGAAAGCAAATATAAGTAGTTTATACAGTCAGATGAGTATACAGGATTCAGGAGACATGGGTTCTAGTTCTGCATCATCCACCCAACCTTGAACAAGTCACTTAATATTTCACGAAACTCAAATTTCTTGTTAAAAAAAAAAAGTAAGTTGAATTTGACCTCTCCAAAGTCCTCTTTAGTCTTATAATTCTGCCTTTCTAGGTCCCCTATTTTTCAGTAAAATGCTATAGTAGTCAAAGTCTTGGGCAAAGGGATGAAAGAGGTGCATCAAAATTTCTGACTAACCCACTGCTACTACTATGACCTTGGAAAAATTACCTCCTGTTTCCAAGCCTCATCTTATCTATAACATTTAGAATTACAGTAATTCCTACTTCATAGACTATTATGAGGATAAAATAATTTTTAAAAAGCTATATCAAGAATTTGAACCAAGGTTGATACATCAATATGAAAAAAAAGAAAAAAGTAAATGTAACCCTCACAGAGCCAGGTGCTCCAGAGGCTCCTTGCCCTTGGGGTGTCAAATACAAGAAGTAGAGCTCAAAGGTCAAAGGTCATCTTAATATACTTTGAGTTATTTATTGCTTGTCTTAAACTTTGAAAATAACCAGTTTTCATGGTGCATGTGTAAGGTTTTTTTTTTTTTTTTTAAGATTTTATTTACTTAGGGGTGCCTGGGTGGCTCAGTTGGTTAAGCGACTGCCTTCGGCTTAGGTCATGATCCTGGAGTCCCAGGACCGAGTCCCGCATCGGGCTCCCTGCTCGGCAGGGAGTCTGCTTCTCCCTCTGACCCTCCTCCTTCTCATGCTCTCTGTCTCTCATTCTCTCTGTGTCAAATAAATAAATAAAATCTTTAAAAAAAAAAGATTTTATTTACTTATTTGACAGTGAGAGAAAGAGAGAGTAAGCAGGGGGAGTGGCAGGCAGAAGGAGAGGAAGAAGCAGGCTCCCCGTGGAGCACGGAGCCCAGTGTGGAGCTCAATCCCAGGACCTGGGATCATGACCCCAGATGAAGGCAGATGCTCAACTGACTGAACCACCCAGGCGCCCCCATGCATAAGGTTTTAATCTCACCAACCTTGCAAGTATGAGCAGGAAGTCAGCAGCATCTTAGTGTTGCTAACACATGACTATCTAGTCTCAGTACTTTCTTTAAGACAAGTAAAACCAGGGGTGCCTGGGTAGCTCAGTCAGTTAAGTGTCCCACTCTTGATTTAGGCTCAGGTCATGGTCTCAGGGTCCTGGGATGGAGCCCCCAGTGGGGCTCCCTGCTTAGTGGAGTCAGCTAGAGATTCTCTTGCCCTCCGCCCCTACTCATTCCCCACCCCCAGCTCATGATTCTCTCTCTCTAAATAGAAAAATAAACCTTAAAAAAAAAAAAAAGTGAAACCATGCCACACAGAAATCATTACTCTATGGAGGTTTAAATTCATTAACAGTCTGAGTTCAGGGCTTCCTAAACTTTTTTATGCCTTGCTTAAACATGTCTCTAGTGTTCAGCTTTTATCATCTGAATGATTTAAAGTTACCACAGCTCAAAGTCCTTTTCTCACATCCATGGCATAATATTCCCTACGTTTTCTGTTCTATTCATTCTAAATCCTGTCCAAGAGCAGGTACACGATTCACAAGATTATCAGGCCCTGATGGCAGAAAAGTGCCGTAGCCTTCAACCAGTCCCTTTGCAGACCTTCCATCCCTTTTCAGAATTGCCTCCATTTCCTTTCAAAACCAGGTATACATAAGAACAGGTTAAAGAAAAGACAAAGTTTAACCAGTAATTTCACTAGGACATTTTTTCCCACTTCTATTTAGTTAACTTGCATTTGCTATATACTTCTGTTTTTCCCTCTGGAATGTGCAGTCTCAAACTCAATACTCTCTGGGGGAAAAAGTAATTTCAAAAAAGTAATTTCTCTATTTTTCAGGTAGTATTTCAAGAAATATATCAATTTGTACAATATCTTGTTTTAGTCCATCATGGCACAAGTGCAAGATTCAGGAAGCTATGGTGAAAATGCTCCCACATGTGGCTAAGTACTAAGTCCAAATTCTGCCACCACAACCCCATTTTAGTATGGATAAAACCATAATTTTCTGCCTCCTGTTACTTGTTCTATTTCAAGCTCAAGCCTTTACTTGTATTTTTAGAAAACTGTAAAGGGAACCTTGTTTAAATACTAGTCTACTCTTCATCTTTCATCACATGTATTGCTAATGTTCTAATACCTTCATTTCCAATATTTTATGGGGAAAAACCACACTCTTTTCTCCGGTGCTACCCATCATAAGGATGAAAATGACTTGAAAAATTTAATTTTGACATGCTGACCACACTCAACCCCTTAGATCAATGAAGGACTGGAAACAATGTGCCCTACAGTGCACAAAACCTAGGAAAGGTGTTTTTCTTCGTATCTCACCAATTTATTCTAGAGAATCAATATGGGTGTTGAACTCTCCCTAGTCTATTCATTTTTCTTTAATTCAAGAATGGAAGGACCACAGGAGAAGCCTTTGGACATATAAATTAATAATTTCTTACTCTTCCTTGTACTTTTAAATTACTTTGATAACATAGTTATCATCACAACTCAGGAAATAAATATTAGAAGATAGCAAAGAATAAGAAACAACTTGCTTTTGGAAAAAAATTAAAACAAACACACGACAAACGAATGAAGTATATTAAAATAAATTTTCCATTTTATTCATCATTTATTCGGACTCATTTTGTGAGGGCACTGGATCTAAAAATCAATGATGAAATTATGAATAGAAAGAGATAATTCATTCTTGCCGTTAAGGATGGTCTTCATTGTCATCAAATATGCTATTTATATGCCTGCTTAAACTATTTGAGGGTCTATGAACTCTAAGGGCTACAGAAACAGTGACGAGAAAAAAATGACTAGAATACATATGAGGCTTAGAACTTACTCTCAAAGACTGTGTTCTGGTGTGGAGAGGACAGAAGAAACACATACAAATGAGAATTAATTTTAGCTAAAGAGGAAATGATGAATGGGCCTATAAAATGTGAAACTAGCCATATTTAAGAGTCTAATTTGTGGCTTACTAGCAAGGTCCTTTGTTGAATTGGATCAAGGGTTGTCAAATTTTCTCTGCAAAAGAACAGATTACAAATATTTTGTGCTTTGTGAACAATAAGATCTCTGTGGCAAATACTCAATTCTGTTGTTGTAATGCAAAAGCAACCATAGAAAATTAGCATAAACTCATTAGCATGCAATATTGCAATAAAACTTTATTTATGAAAACTGATATTTGAATTTCATATCATTTTCACATATTATGAATTATTACTATTCGTTTTATTTTTTCCAACCATTTAAAAATGTAAAAAACAATGTCAGACTAGATTTATGCTGTGGACCACATAATTTGACTACCTCTGAATTAGAACATTAATTTACAAGGAAGAGTGGAGGTTGGAAATTTCTTCATTCTAAAAAAGCTCTTGTGTTGGGTAGGACAATGGATGGAGGACCTTGTTTCTGTTTGATGGTATGACAAATAGTGGAGCTGTATATCACATGTAGAAGCTAAAAACATGTCCTTATACAACTTGAACTTGTCCAATGGACTTTTCTTTCTTTCCTTCTTATTCTTTATGCAGTGTCTACCCTTTCTTTATTCTCTATAACCTCTCCTTTAGTCATGGTTTAAATATCTGAACTCATTTAGCTCTTTTTTCCCTCAAGCCCTGCACTGTCTTTGTGTCTCCATATGTTCTGGCCAAAGTTCAAATATTAGAAAGGTAACCTAACATTAGCTAGAAAATCTCAAATTTCATAAGAAACAAGCAAATGCTATTTAACAATGTTTTTAGGAAAATGCCAGTTTAAAATATTGAATAGTCTCTCTTCAGAAACCTTGCCCATGCAATTTTCTATTAAAATTCCGTTAATCTCTGAGTAGGTTAAGTGTGCTATTACTGATTTTACCCAGAAAGTAGACTCACAATAATATATTATTTTGCTCTTACTAAGGCCCTCTTCCACTTCACTTGCTTTTTCTCTGGCTTCTTCCTACTTCATGTTTGATTTATTTGCCCACATGTTAGATTAAGCATTTTATAAAGAAGGAAGTCTTTTCTAGTTAATTGAAATCACTTCAAGTACATCTGTTCTCAAGGATATTTTCCCACACAGGCCCCATGCCACACAGGAACACTGGAGCAAAAAATAACAACCATAGCCTCAGAAGAAGCAAGGCAATTGCAAGGTCAGCTAAAACAATTAAGAGAAATGAGTAATTGAAGATAATCCAAACATACACTCACAGGTCCTCAATCTGACAGATTCCTTTAGAATAAACATTTTGAAATATAGAGTTTGAGATTTCATCAATCTATTCTTTTTTGTTTAAGACTTTTATTTATTTTTTGACAGAGAGAGACAGCAAGAGAGGGAACACAAGCAGGGGGAATGGGAGAGGAAGAAGCAGGCTTCCCTGCCGAGCAAGGAACCCGATGTGGGGCTCGATTCCCAGGACCCTGGGATCATGACCTGAGCCGAAGGCAGACGCTAAACGGCTGAGCCACCCAGGCGCCCTCATCAATCTATTCTTAAAAGTAGAGTACTTAGATCAATATTATTTCTATTTTGCAATACTGTGTGCCATAGGAGAATTAATGCTATCAAAGAAAAAATATCTTTCCTGATATTACTACCATTTCTGGGAAGAAAATATTAATATGGTCAGATTTATGAATATAAAAATTCAATCTTTCCAATGTGCTGATTAGAATAACCCACTTTTTAGAAAATCTTAGGCAATAAATTAAGTTTGTCAAAACCCAATCAATACAATGACTTTAGCAAAACAGAGATGATACCAACCTAGTCAATCACTTACATGTTTTATTTATTAAATAGAAGGGGGCTCTTAATAGAGGAATATTTTTCTCTATATAGGTATGAATTTATGAATATATTCGTGTGTTAAGCAGAGAAAACGTGTGAGAAAATTTCTTTTACTTTTCAGTTATCTTTATTTTGTATTATGCATTTGTATTACATATAAAAATTTGTATTATGTAAGAAAATTTAACTTTGAAAAATTTTTAAAATACATTTTTGGAGCAGTTTTAATTTCACAGCAACATTGAGCAGAAGGTACATTTTCCCTATACCTCCTTCCCCCACACATGCAAAGCCTCCCCCACTATTAATAATCCCTACCAGAGTAATGTCTGTGTTACAATTGATGAACCTACATTGACACATCATCATCACCCCAAGTCCATAGTTTACAGGCGGGTCACTTTTGGTGTTATAAATTCTGTGGATTTAGACAAATTTATAATGACATGTATTTACCATTATGGCAGTTTCACCACCGTAAAAATAACCTGTGCTCCAACTTTTCATCCCATCTTCCCCACTAATCTTTGGTCATCACTGATATTTTTACTGGCCCACATTATTGTGGGTTTTACTTCCAGGTACCCCACCATTTTCAAGAAAAATTACCACAAGACTGACAGGGAAAGTGGAGATAGGAAATATACTTTGAAATATAGGAGTTTATTCTCCATAACAAAAGCCTCCTCTCCAGTGAAAAGGACTTTAACAGAACCTTAATTCACAGAGGCAGAAAGGCAACTACCCAATTCCAGATCCCTCTAGTCTCACCTAAGCAGGGAAGGGAGAAAAAAGAGGTAAGAAACACTAGTGAAGGTCACAGATCAGGGACACAGGCCCACTAAAAGACTGAAATTTAATCATAAGATTATAGGGTTTTAAATTATTTAAACAATATTTCAGAATTTTCATGGTACAGATCATGCACATATGGTAAATAAATGTCTATATCTTACATACTTTGGGAAGTTATTATAAATAGGATCTTAAAATTTCATTTTCTAATAGTTTATTGATAGAACATATAAATGTAATAGATTTTTTATTTCTTAAAAATATAGGATCATTATACTGAGAATTATCATGATATCTGAATTTGGCTTCTTTGATCATTTGGTGTCCTACTCTGTCACCGGAATTTCTTATAAATTGGTGATTGGAAACAGGGTCTTGATCAGATGTAGACTATATTTACTACACAGATGGTATTGTGAACTTCTATTAAAATGAAGATAATGCAGAACATTCCTCCTTTTGTGATGATAATGGTCATTAGTGATCATTGCCATAATTTTTTTTCTCTTTCATCAAGGTTTGAATATATTGAACACATGAATATATTCGTGTGTTAAGCAGAGAAAAATTTATATTCTGTTATTTGTTCAAATTTATATTCTGTTATTTGTTAGCTAACATATTTTTATAAATAGCAACTTTTCTTAATTAAATATTTGTTTTCCTTCGTTATTTATAGAGGAGGGAAATTCTTGATTTTTTCCTTTATTAACCAATTCTCTAAATAATTAGTGGTTCCTCAGTAGCCTTTAAAGGTGATTAATTAGTTGTGACTTTTAATTTTTTAATTGTCATTAATTGATTAATTTAATTACTTCACTCCATGGAAGTTATTTTAATGGGTGGTCAATTGTCCCTGGTTAGGTCAGGCCTGTTGAAGTTGGCCTCTGCATCCTTTTGATATGACTCAGTTGTCTTTGATAGCATCTTTGACTTCTGGTGTGGCAAAATGTCCCACATTCATCTTGTATATTTCTCACCACTATTCTAAAGTAAAACACCTCTCTCAAGAGCCATTATTTCTTCTAGAAGGAATTGATGTTTGGAAACCACAAACAATTAGCTAGATGTTATCATTGCGTCTTGGCCTTTGCTTTAGCTTTTTAGGTTTACACAGCTAGAACACATCTTGACCACAAGACAATAAAACAAAACAAAACAAAACAACCATGCAGCTCTACAAGCTTGAAAAGGCAGGGAAACAGATTCTCCAGCCTTGATGTCACTGTGAAGATATTTTTTTCTGAGAAGAGATTACATTTTAAAAAGTAGACTTTGAGTAAATTAGATTTCCATCCGTAATGTGAGTGTGACTCATTCAGTCAGTTGAAGGCCTTAAGAGAAAAAAGACTGAGGGCCTCCAAGGAAGAAGGAATTCTGGCTCTATACTGCCTTTGGACTGAAGTTGTAATATCCAATCTGCTGGCCTGCCTTGCAGATTTTGGACTGGACAGCTCCCACATTCGCTGGAGCCAATTCCTTAAAATCTCTCTTTCTCTATTTTTCTTTCTTTCTTTTACACACACATATACACACACACATACTTTTGATTCACTTTCTCTGGAAAAATGAGACAACTATATTAGGTGACTCTTTTCTTCCTTGCTTTTTCCCCTTTCATAAATGGAAATGTCTGTAATTGTTATTCTATGACTAACCTATCATTTTATTTTGGGAACAGGTAACTGTTACTAAGTTTCACAGGCTCCTAGATGGAAAGGAATATTCCCCAGGATGGGTCTTATTCAAAGTTTCACCTATACCTGATTTATTATCTAGATGAGATTTGGGACTTTTGAAATGATCATATTTATGTTGATTTTGATGCTATAATAGGTTTGTACTTTTGAGGATGATAGGATAAGTGAAGGTATTTTGCACATGGTTTGTACGTGAATCTTTGGGGCAGAAGGCAAACTGTTGTAGGCTAGATAATGGCCCCAAAGATACCTGGGTATTAACCCATAGAACCTGTGTATATTATATATAGTAATAGGGACCTAGCCGACCTACTTAAATTAAGGATCTTGAAAACGATATGACCAATGAAGCAAAATGCTACACTGTTGGCTTTGAAGATGGAGAAATGGATCACAAACCAAGGAATGTACCTCTAGAAGAAGTAAAAGGTGAGGAAACTAATTCTTGCAAGAGATTCTAGCCCAATGAAGGTTCAGACTTCTGTCCTACAGAACTCTTAGGGAATAGCTGTTATTTTAATCCACCAAAAAAAAATGTGATAAGTTGTTACAACAGCCATAGGAAACTAATAAACATAGTATTCCCCTTTCTTTTATGTCAGAAATTGGCAGTTCTTGATGATACCTAATAAGTACTGATTTGCTTTATCCTATGACTTTACACATGTCCCAGAATAATAATACCAACACTACTGCAACAATTTGATATTGAAAATAATTTATTTTTTTTCCATTTTTCTTTTTTACGGTATTTCCCATTATGAAAATACAAATAGTGTTTTTTTTTAATAGTGTGTTTTAAAGTAACTCCTAATTATGCAAGAAGTCTCCATGCATATTAAGCATATCATCATTGTCAAACTCTCCTCTTTTTGTCCCATGGGCTCTGGAATTACTCCACACTGCCAAAGTCTCCAAAACTCTGTGAATACATAATTGCTTGGGAAACTGGAGAAGAGTGCTCCTGTTCTAGGTCACTGTTTTGAGGACTTTTTCTTCCTACCCATAGGGACTTGTCTTAAGATTCTTAATTTCTTCTCTAAAAATGCCAACAGTGAAGATGGCCAATTGTACCCATTACAATATGCACAGTATGCATGTTGTTTAGGGACTGGGAATGTGGCCCAGAGTGCCTGTGTCTAAATCCTCCTTCTGCAATTTACCATGTATGGTAACATCAGGACAATTGCTTAACCTCTCTGTGCCTCTGGACCTTTACTGTAGTAAAATACAAGCGTAATGATAACAGTACTAATTAAATAGGGCTAGTGTACTACTTCATCTAATATGTATCAAGAGCTTAGAAAAGTGTTACATATGTAACAAGCAGTATTACTATTATTACCATGGCTGAGATAAACTGTTCTTGAATATGAGGTAATTGGGACAACCAAATGCATTTACATATAAGCACATTTTATAACTGAAAAAAAATATAATAATTATTTTTTCTGTGGTTATACATCCAATGTAACACATGTGCAAACACATACAATATACACACACCATATATATACATACATTACATACATTTACATATTTGTTTGTGTATTTAAACTCCTAGAAGGCCACAGAACTTCTCATAATAAAATAGTCATTAAAGGAAAAGAAGTGAAAGGCTGTCAAGGTCAAAGATAGAAAATACACAACTCTATATAAATCTAATTTTGTTGATTTGACTCTAAACTTGCATACATAATTTACATAATTTTATAGCAGTAGAAACTTTTTAAAAATGCAATTACTACATATCAAAGACAAAATGAAACTTGAATGTAACTATATATTAAGTTTTATCTTTGATAAGGGGAAACTTAGTCTGACACTTTTCTCTCTCTAATTTTATACTAGAAAAATATAACCTGAAATTCTTCCATAGAAGTATTTAGAGACATTCTGCATTCCTTTTTTTTTAAAGATATATAATAGAACATTGAATGTTTTTTTCATGACATAGTCAATTAATTCCCTCTTAGTTCCTCTTTTTATTCTTCTGTTCTTGTAAGTTGTACATTTGTCTTTTTGTTTGTTTGTTTTTCTAGTGTGTCTTTGGGATAAATTCTGCTAAGAATCAAAGATTGTTGAATCAAAAGATAAATGCATATATAATCTTACTACATAGTGTTAAATTCCCCTCTGGTTGAATTATTTTGTATTCCTTGAAGTGATATATAAAACGGCATATTTACCCACAGTATCAACTGCAAAATGTGTGGTCAAACTTTGGGATTTTACCTATCTATAAAATAGAAAATACTCTCCTGAGTGTGGCTTTAATTTCCATTTCTATTACTATAAATGAGGTTGGGTCTTTTTTTTTTTTTTTTAATGTTATGTTAGTCACCATACAATACATCATTAGTTTTTGATGTGGTGATCCACGATCCATTGTTTTCATATAACACCCAGTGCTCCATGCAGTATGTGCCCTCCTTAATACCCATTACCAGGCTAACCCATCCCCCCACCCCCCCCTAAAACCCTGTTTGTTTCTCAGAATCCATAGTCTCTCATGGTTCATCTCTCCCTCCGATTTCCCTCCCTTCATTTTTCCCTCCCTTCTCCTAATGTCCTCCATGCTATTCCTTATGTTCCACAAGTAAGAGAAACCATATGATAATTGACTTTCTCTGCTTGACTTACTTCACTTAACATAATCTCCTCCGGTCCCATCCATGTTGATGTAAAAGTTGGGTATTCATCCTCTCTGATGGCTGAGTAATATTCCATTGTATATATGGACCACATCTTCTTTATCCATTCATCTGTTGAAGGGCATTCCGGCTCTTTCCACAGTTTGGCTATTGTGGACATTGCTGCTATGAACATTGGGGTACATATGGCCCCTCTTTTCACTACATCTGTGTCTTTGGGGTAAATACCCAGGAGTGCAGTTGCTGGATCATAAGGTAGCTCTATTTTTAACTTTTTGAGGCACCTCCACACTGTTTTCCAAAGTCGCTGTGCCAACTTGCATTCCCACCAACAGTGTAAGAGGGTTCCCCTTTCTCCACAACCTCTCCAGCATTTGTTGTTTCTTTCCGTGTCCATTTTTGCCATTCTAACTGGTGTAAGGTGGTATCTCAATGTGGTTTTAATTTGAATTTCCCTAATGGCTAATGATGATGAACATTTTTTCATGTGTCTGTTAGCCATGTGTATGTCTTCTTTTGAGAAGTGTCTTTTCATCTCTTTTGCCCATTTTTTGACTTGATTATTTGCTTTTTGGGTGTTGAGTTTGAGAAGTTCTTTATAGATCTTGGATAGAAGCCCTTTATCTGTAGTGTCATTTGCAAATACCTTCTCCCATTCTGTGGGTTGCCTCTTTGTTTTGTTGACTGTTTCCTTTGCTGTGCAGAAGCTTTTTATCTTGATGAACTCCCAAAAGTTCATTTTTGCTTTTGTTTCACTAGCTTTTGGAGATGTATCTTGAAAGAAGTTGCTGTGGGCGATGTCAAAGAGCTTACTGCCTATGTTCTCCTCTAGGATTTTGATGGATTCCTGTCTCACATTGAGGTCTTCCATCCACTTTGAGTTTATCTTTGTGAATGGTGTTAGAGAATGGTCGAGTTTCATTCTTCTGCATGTGGCTGTCCAATTTTCCCAGCACCATTTATTGAAGAGACTGTCTTTTTTCCATTGCATGTTTTTTCCTGCTTTGTCAAAGATTATTTGACCATAGAGTTGAGGGTCCATATCTGGGTTCTCTATTCTGTTCCATTGCTCTATATGTCTGTTTTTGTGCCAGTACCATGCTGTCTTGGTGATCACAGCTTGTAATATAGCTTGAAATCAGTCAACGTGATGCCCCCAGCTTTGTTTTTCTTTTTCAACATTTCCTTGGTGATTCGGGGTCTTTTCTGATTCCATACAAATTTTAGGATTGTTTGTTCCAGCTTAATATATTAGTAAGGCAATTTACATTTCTTTTTCTCTGAATACTGCTCTTATTTCTTACTTGTTTCCATCAACATTTCAGGCTTTTTCTCTCAATTTTTAGAAGCTCTTTACATATTAAGGATTTTATCCTTGGTCTTTAAAAAAACTAACAAAATTTGCTTATGGTGCTCTTAGCTAACCAGAAGTCTGCTTGTAAGTGAAATTTATCGATCTTTCTATTGTTGCATCTGGACTTTGAATCATCAGTAGGAAAAATTTACCCCACTCTCAACTTAAACTTATCCTTCTTTTCTTGCATTAGTTGATATTTTAGTTTTTTAGATTTAAATATCTGACTGATTTGGAATTAATTTTCTGTAGATTATGAAAATGTGTTCAAATATATACTTTTCCAATAGTAAGCCAGTTATCCTTTTAAAGTTTATTTGAAAGACCATTTTTTCTTACAAATTAAAAAAAAAAAAACTAACTTCACTGCATTTTTTACATTTATATATAGAACTTGGTTTGCCTCTTATTTGCTCTGTTGATTCTGCTCTCTATTAGTACACCAATATTTTATTCCTTTTCATTATTGAGGTTTTAAATGTGTTTGAATATTTGCTAAGAATAGTACCCCTCTTTGCCATTCTTTTAAGATATTTTCCTAGTTAATTTTGATATATTGTTTTTCAAACTGACTGTTTGCTTGACTCAAAATAGACAAATAAATAAAAATAAAAATAACAGTATTCTTATTAGTTTTGCATTAAATTAGCTTAGCAAAGACTGACATTTATATGGTGTTGGATTTTTTATTTAAGAACATGATATACGTGGGGCACCTGGGTGGCTCAGATGGTTAAGTGTCTGCCTTTGGCTCAGGTCATGATCCCAGGGTCCTAGGATCGAGCCCTGCATCAGGCTCCCTGCTCATCAGGGAGATTGCTTCTCCCTCTCCCTCTGCCCCTGCTTGTGTTCCCTCTCTTGCTGTGTCTCTCTCTGTCAAATAAATAATAAAATCTTAAAAAAAAAAAAAAAGACCATGATATAGCTTTTCATTTTCTTAAGTTATTTTTGTGTCTTTCAGGAATGTTTTACAATATTCTGCATAAGATTTTGGATATATTTTTGTAAAGTTATGATTAGACCATCAGATATTCCTTTCTAATACTTTCCTGATGTTATTACTCAGTGATTTAGGCTACTCTGCATGTATTTGGGGGCTCGTGGTGTTATCCTGTCACTTGGTTTTATTGCATAAGTTGGCTATAATAATTTTTGTTATTTTGCTTATTTTGTCATGTTATATTTTGTGAGATGATTTAGGGATATTTATAAACTACACTGTTGCCATTGTTACTTTGCCTGGCATGATTAAATATTTTTGAATCTACATATTTGCTAATATAAAAACCCTTTTACCAAATATGCAAAAACTGTTTCCAAAATAATACCCATCCCCTCACCCACCTCCCCTCTAAAACCCTCAGTTTGTTTCTCAGAGTCCATAGTCTCTCATGCTTCATCTCCCCCTCTGACTCGCCCCCCTTTATTTTTCCCTTCCTACTCTCTTCTTTTTTTTTCAACACATAATGTATTATTTGTTTCAGAGGTACAGGTCTGTGATTCATCAGTCTTAGACAATTCACAGCGCTCACCATAGCATATACCCTCCCCAGTGTCTATCACCCAGCCACCCCATCCCACTGGGTGTTATACACAAATGATGAATCATGGAACACTACATCAAAAGGTAATGATGTAATGTATGGAGATTGACATAACATAATAAAATAAAATTTAAAAAAAATAAAATAAAATCTTAAAAAAAAGTCTGCTAGTAGATGACTTTAATAACAGTGGCTTACACAGGTTACTATGTATTTCTCTCTCATAAAGAAATCAAGAGGGAGTCAGCCTATGGCAGTTCCTTGTGTATTTCTGCCTAGCTATTCCTAGTGCATGACTTTTCTACTTGAGCTTCCTCACAATCAGGAGATCCTTATGAAGATCCAGTATCATTTCTAGGGTTAATGAAACAGGAGGAAGAAGGAGGAGGAATATAGGGAAATAAGGGACTTGCTAGCTAAACTGGGCCCCTTTCAAAGGTGGTCTCATGAAGTTTAACCATGCCTTCTATTTGCAATTCATTCATTCCTCATGGTAATGAAAGAAACAAAATATAGGATTTGTGGGGGTTTTTTGGCTTTTTTTTTTTGGTTTGTTTTTAGCTGGTACATTGCTAAATGAAGTAAAATTGGTTCTGTGTTACTAAGGAAGATGAAGAGAATGAGGTTTTTTTTTTTCTTTTTAAAGATTTTATTTATTTATTTGACAGAGAGAGACACAGCGAGAGAGGGAACACAAGCAGGGGGGTGGGAGAGGGAGAAGCCGGCTTCCCACAGAGCAGGGAACCTGATGCGGGGCTCGATGCGGGGCTCGATGCGGGGCTCGATGCGGGGCTCGAT
>NC_058410.1:87457836-87526578 GCF_002201575.2 Neomonachus schauinslandi | reverse complement strand
TGGTGGTGGTAGTGGTGGTGGTGGTACTGGTGGTGGTGGTGGTGGTGATGGTGGTAGTGGTGGTGGTAGTAGTGGTAGTGGTGGTGGTAGTGGTGGTGGTGGTACTGGTGGTGGTGGTGGTGGTGGTGGTGGTGGTAGTGGTAGTGGTAGTAGTACTAGTATCTACTTGATGAGGTTGGCAAAACCTGTCAGGAGAAATGGGTATTTCAGGGTTTTTGTAGACAAAATGTACTAAAAATGAACAACATTTCATGTTTTCCCTTGGTAAATTCCACATATATTAAGAAACCTCATGATTTTAATTTGAATTACTATGTAGATCTGTCTATGAACAAAGTATAGTCAGTGACCGTCAATCTAATAAACACTTATTATAAAATATTTATTAAGATAATAAATTAATATTATGATTTTTATGCATGTCTTGTAACTACAGTTGTGTTTGTTGCCTCAGGCTGCACTAAGGCAGTCCAATTTTTAAGATTAACGGATGCTCATTACAGAAGCAGATCATGCTACATAATGATAATACCAATATGCTGCCATCCTGTGGAGACTTGTCTAAGTAACCAACTGGATGTCCCTCCACCATGCTTTCTTCAAATTGCAATAGATGTTAGTCATCCATGTAAGTCACCTGGATTAGATTGAGAGTATTTATCAATAGTACCATTGCCTTTAATTTATATATTTGCTTTGTTCCACTTAAACCATACAACTTTACTGAACTTAGACTTAAACATAAGCTCTGGTGACAGAAACACAGAAATTTCCAGGACATTAATATGAAATCAAGTAGCCCAGAGCATAGAATATCAAGACAATCTAAATACTAGAAAATTACTGGAAGATTTTACCCAGATAATAGTGACTACCTAGTATCAGTTGGAGAGTAATATTGTTATGTTTCATAGAAGTCAGTCTCATGTTGACAGATGCTTAAATGATACTTTCCATCCATTATAGGTATGGTCATTGACCTTAAAGATTAATTATAAACACCTTGAAAAAAGGCCTATGAATTCTTATACTCTTGTAGATTCTGAAATGGAGTTTCATTATTAATAGTGATGATACAGATGCAAAGACAATTCTCATACTGTAAGGTTTAAAAGAGGCAGAAATTACCAAATTCACAGATAAAAATATGGCAGTCTAAATAAAATGCAATAATGTACAAGAAAAACTAGCATTTGATTATGCCATTTATTATATTTTTCTTGTAATAAAATTAAAAACAAAATCTCATGTAAGCACTGTGTTATTCCCTCCTGGTATCTCTCATGCCCAGAGAATTATGTGGGTTAAAATGATAAGTGATAAGTGATATGTTTTCTTAATATGAGCTTAGCATAGTAATAATGTTTCATTTTTCTTTTCAGACATCTTTTGTCAAGCTAGTTTTGACACATATAACTCTAAAATACATGAGAAATATTTAATAAGGAAATTATTTATTTTTAAAATCTTCCCTTTTAAAATTGTATTAACTTCCAAAAAAGAAAATGATAAGGTTAATACAGCTGAAGTATAAATAGAGATTTCAGACACAGGATATAAAGTATGAAAAACTTGAAAAGGTTGAGCAGGAAGCTGCAAAAATGAATAACTTTTGGAAAATAAGGCCAATGGGAAAAAGTTAAAAAAAACTGCCAGTTTTAACCAACCTGATACAAAGAAAGCAGTTTTCCTCTCCAACTTATTTTACTGACTACTTCACCAATTCTCATTCTTAAAGAATTCACTGAAGAAAAAATTCACACTGAGAGAACAAGAAGAAAATGTTTACAATGAAGAATAAAGGACTTACATTTGCCCAACAGGAAAAATCAATCAATTTGGGGGGAGAGGTAAAGTAAGGAGAAATGAGTCTGACCTATTGGGGAAGACCAGCTCTCTTTAGAAAGTTGGCATATGATACTCAGGTATGAGGTTAAACATTACCGTTTCTAAAGGAGTCTTAAGGACAGAAAGGTCACTGACAAACAGTCCAATAAGTTTCAGTAACTGATTAAAGCTTGAGTGTCAACTCTGCCTGTATTGAAATAAGAGCCCAGTTGGTACAATCTGCACAGATTGATCCTAAGAGGAGAGAAGGGAGGGGCTTTTCAGATGCTTTCCAGAAGTCTAAATGGATAACTGAAGTTGAAAAATGAAGACAGTCTTAGGAATGGTCACATGCATTAAGAACCTGATTAAGATAAAGATGGGTGAAATGGGCGCTATTCAAAGGGAGGGAAGGCCCACTCTTACAGAATATCACATGCCCTACCTATTAGTAAAGAATTCCTAAGTTTGTCTACACTGGATTTCCAGTGATCTGTGAACTTGGCAAGGCTGCACACAGAGGTTGTTCTTTAGCATCAGTCAGGGGAGGCAGAGTCTGACACAGATTCACATCAGGAAATTCATCTTAAATATCTGCATCAGTTCTCTGAAATAACTGTATCTTAGTACTTCGGTGAAACATTAGACTAAGTCCCCATAGCCTCTTTCTATAGTCTAATATGATGGGCACTGGTGCTCAGAATCATAGTAACAACACTGAGGAAAGAATCACATCTTTTTATTTTCCTTTTGTTTATTTAGCATACCATTTTTAAAGCAAGATACAGGAATCCTAAAGGATACATCCATAAGTAGTTCCAAATTAATTATAGTTAACCAGAAACTATTTAACCACATTACTTTTAACTGGTGGAGAGTTTACAGTAAAAGTTAATCATGTTACTTAGTATTTAGGAGAGAATTGCAGAATCTTGCCGATAGAGTTTAAAGTGGAATTTTTGTTTAAAGTGCAAAAGAAAACAGATTATACCAAATTTTTCAGCCTTGTTTCTGCAATGTAATATGGATTATGATTCATTATAGTTTAAATAATGTAATTTATGGTAAAGAGAACAAAAAACATTGTTTTCCTCTTTATCAACTTCAAAAAGGATTTCCTTGTTATATCTCCTAAGGCAATTCTATTTATGGGTAGAGGTGATAGATCCTATAGCTATCATTTTTTTCATATAAAATAAATTGAAATTCTTTTTTCAAATACAAATTCTCAAACATACAATTTATTCACTTAAATGGATTCACATACCTGAGATGAACTGGAATGAAACATTCATTAAAATTCAATGGACTAACTTGATTTAAGAACTAAAGAACAGACTGCACTTCATCCTGTTATAATGTTTACAAAGAGTTTCTTTAAAACTCAATAGCATCTGTTGAGTGATTATGAGGCTTTTCATATCTTTCCTAAGAATTATAGCACAAAAAGCAATAGATTTTACTTTTGTGGAAGTGTTTTGGCAGTATATATCAATAGATAAGTACATAGAAGTTACATTATAACCTTCCGCAAAGATGAATTTGTCAGTGTTCTTGGTTTCAAACAACTAAAACTGATACAGGTTACTGGGACCAGGAAAGAAAATACTTGGAAAGCTACCAGAAGGAAGACAGAATCATCCAGAATACTGGAGAACTCTGCTTGTACTGAGACTTCTACAGTATGATTGTGGCTACAACTAATAAATTCTAACCTACTCCCTAATTCTTTGGGTCGTTGAACCAGTTAAAGAACCAGGTGGTAAAACTGAATTGTTTCAGTTTGGCTAACTGTCCAGCACTCTAAGTACCAAGGGTTAGACAAAACCAGTAGATATTTTTCCAGCCTGTAGTGGAAGCTAGAATCTTGCCTGTCATGAGACGTACAGAATAGCTTACCGCTCCAACTTTGGAAAGGGTCTCGGATGCCATATTGTCTCCCAAAAGAAATATGACTGCTGAAGTATATAAGGTTGAAACTATTAGTGAATGTGAATTACAAATATATGTATATACACACATTTATATACACTAAACATTTATAAAGAAATGAATGTTATTCTTCAACAGTATCTCTTAATAAGGCTGTCTTTACAAAAAAATTTTTCTTTTCAACTTATACATAGTTTTATAACAAAGGGTATCAAAACATGTGTATCTGTGTCTTTTCATATTTTATGTTTCACTGATTGTAGATCAAGTAGATACTTCAGTTCCTGGATCATTTATTGAATAAATTGAATAAATTATTGAATAAATTTGGACCCATTATTTTGGGGGTTTATTTTAATAGTTATACAATAGCTAAGGTGGAAGAATATACAAGTTGTTTTTTAATAGATTCTGTGCCATGATGTTGGTTATTGGCAGCATTAAATGATTAAAGTATTTAAACTTTGAAAACTACCAGAAATTATCTAAAATGAGGTAAAATTTTCTTTGGAGCCTGATTTACTGTTAAGATTACCTTCAGAATGATGTTCTTTCTACAGAAGACCTATATTCTGAGTGAGAAATTATATGCAGTGCTATGATAAAGAGACAATATTAGTCTTAAAACAACATGCACAGTAAAAGAATTGTCTGAAATTGGCGTTGCTATTGTATTACTAGTATAGATAATGTTATATTGTACTAACAAATTGACCCCTAGAACTTCTCTGGCTTATCAGAACAAACAATTGTCTTTGCTTACGCTGCAGGTTAATGTGGTAATTATGTGGTTTTGCAGGAGAAGTCTGTGCTTTCTATAGTTTCTCAAGAGCTCAGACTGACAGAAGCGTCATTATTTATGGCTGTATTTCTTGCACTATATAACCTCTTTAGTTGACACAAAAGAGGTAGAAAAGACTGGAGAATTGTACGTAAGTTTGGTGCTGCTTCAGCTTAGAAATGACACGCGATATTCTTAAGTTTCATTGGTTAACACAATCAGGTGGCTCTGTAAGTAGAGATGGGAAACACAGAGGAGTAGATGGAACATTTGGTGAATATTTTTGTATCTGCCACAGACAATTTTATATTGCCTTTATCATGTGATGTTATCTTTTTGACTTTTAAAGCCAATAAATTTGATTTCCCCTAAACTGGATGCCTTTAAGGCATATGTTTAATGCCATTAGAAGGAAACATTTAGTAGCATGGATTTTAGCTCTCCAATTATTATTTCAACCTATATTTGGATAAGTGTTCTTTTCAACCCACTAGTACAGTTTGAAGGAATTGTGTACAAGATTAAAAAAAAAAAAAAGGCTATAGAACACAAAAGGTGGAACAGTTCCATAAATTAAATGTTTTTACTTTATAAGTAGTACTAAATATTGCATTCTCTTAATCATTTGTTTTAATTCCTCAGCATATATAATTATATATATCTATCTATGATGCATACATCAGGGAAAAAAACAATGAGAAAGGAGCATAATAAATTCAGAATACATATACACAAAAAATCAAAAACCAGTATTTTAGAACTGAAGATCTTTGCTTGATGGTTCTTTTTCCTTCCCCTTCATTTTCACACAGTCTGTTCTTTTCTAGTTATATACAGTATAAATCAAACCTTGGACATACAGAAAAAAGCATGATTTTACATGGAGAACATAAGTGCCTGTTGAAAGTGATCAAGAGGGGCGCCTGGGTGGCTCAGTCGTTAAGCGTCTGCCTTCGGCTCGGGTCATGGTCTCAGGGTCCTGGGATCGAGCCCCACATCGGGCTCCCTGCTCCGCGGGAAGCCTGCTTCTCCCTCTCCTCCTCCCCCTGCTTGTGTTCCCTCTCTCGCTGTGTCTCTCTCTGTCAGATAAATGAATAGAATCTTAAAAATAAATAAATAAATAAATAAAAAAGAAAGTGATCAAGATACATTAAAAAGTGGGAAAGGACACTCAAATAAATAAATAAATTACATGTAAATAAATTGACTACAGTTTAAAAAATACTCCCAAACTTATGCATATACACATATATATGGCGCATACGTGCACACTTGTGTATGGAGACAGAGAGAGAGAGAGATTGATTTTCTAAGTTTCTGAAAATTTTTTAAGCTTCCAAATTCTTTAGAAAATACATAATTTCCAAAAGAAACACATTTTAAAATGTAAGATGGCTAGTGTTTTTAAAACAAATACTACACATTGTGGTGTAATACACACACACATATATAAATATAAATATACTTACCATAGTTCTTTCAAATTATTTATGATCTAATATAATTAATAAATAAAACTTATAAGATATGTATGGAAAAGAATTTACTTTGTCTCCAAAAAGAGCAAACAAATGTGTATAGGTGAGTAATTCTAGTTTCTTTAATTCCATTTGACTTATACACAGATTACTTCTGGGTGATTTGTTTCTGTTAAAGAAATTGGGTCTCTATAAAGGAAGGAATTGTTTGCCAGACTTAAGCAAAAACTTCACGGAGGTTCATATGAAGGCAGACACACGTTAGGAAGATTTATTTGGCATTCTCTATAAGACTCACAATGATCCTGCAATGAGCTATTGATGTAGCCTAGGCAAAAACAGTAAGGGCTTGATCAACTTTACAACATTGTCAATGGAAAGAAGATAATGGTTAGGAGAAATAGTCATCAATAGAATAAACAGGACAACTGAAGTGTGGGAGAATCAAGATGCTTTATTTTTCATAACTATTTAGCTGAGAATGTTGAGTACAAAGGGCAATAATAAGAAAATGAAACTCCTGGAGGTGGGGATATGTGGATAGAAGGAGGAAAGGGTGTAGGGAAGATAATGCAATTGAGTTCAGATTTAAGTCAGTCTATCTGGTAAAGGCAGTTGACATTATAAAAGATGATGTTTTCAGAGAATAGAATTTAGTGAGGAGAGAGAAGAGACTGTAATGAAATCATAGGAAATGCCATAATATGTAGAATATAAGAAAAAACAAAGTCTTTAATGAAGCAGTTAACTTGGGGGAACTGACATAGGTTCCATGAGCCTCACTTTCTTGATCTGTGATAAATGAATAATTTCTAACCTGAAAGATTGTCATTATCCTAATATAATGAAATGTAATGTAATAAAGACTAAATATAATAAAGATGTAGAGATCCTAGCAGGGTCACTAGCACACAATGTATTATGGCTATTATTTGCATAAGAAGAAAAAATTATTTGTAGCAGAAGCCAGAATATAAGATTGCTTCAAGAAATTGCAGGGAATCATATAAATAAATGTGTGACTTAAATAAAAAGTATATTTAAATGCACAAATATGGGAGAATTGATGACCTCGTGAAGAACATTTTATAAAAGGGGTGGAAGTAGATGCCAGACAACAAGGGGATAAAAAGAAAGTGGTTTCTGAGACAGTGAAGGCCAAAATATAAATTATTCTCTCACATAGGTAGACAGTGAAGGAAGGAAGGGATTAGATTGTGGTGAAAGTATATACTAGTTTTGAAGGAAGGTAGTTTTTTTGTTTTTTAGGTTATCCACTATGTAAGACAAGAAAAGTTTACCTTTAAAATAGTTGATTTTTGTGCCAGTACCATACTGTTTTGATCATTACAGCTCTCAAATATAACTTGAAATCTGGAATTGTGATATCTCCAGTTCTGTTTTTCTTTTTCAGGATTGCTTTTATTTGAGGTCTTTTTTGGTTCCACAGATTTTAAGATTGTTTGTTCTCATTCTGTGAAAAATGCTGTTGGTATGTGATAGGGTTTGCATTAAATATGTAGACCATTTGGGGTAGTATAGATATTTTAACAATATTTGTTCTTCCAATCCATGAGCATGGAATGTCTTCTCTTTCTTTGTGTTATCTCTAATTTCTTCATCAGTGTTTTATAGTTTCAGAGTATAGGTCTTTCCCCCCTTTGATAAAGTTTATTCTTAGGTATCTTATTATTTTTTGTGCAGTTTTAAATGGATTTTTTTTCTTAATTTCTCTTTCTTTTGCTTCATTATTAGTGTACAGAAATCAGTGGGTATCTGTATATTGACTGTAACCTGCAACCTTACTGAATTCATTTATGAGTTCTAGTAGTTTTTTGGCGGGGTCTTTAGGGTCTTCTATACAGAGTATCATGTCATCTGCAAATAGTGAAAGTTTACTTCATTACCAATTTGGATGCCTTTTATTCCTTTGTCTTGTCTGATTGCTATGGCTAGGTTTTCAGTACTATGTTGAATAAAACTGGTGAGAGTAGACATCCTTCTTCCTGACCTTAGGGAAGGGCTCTCAGGTTTTCCCCATTGAGTATAATATTCACTGTGGGTTTTTCATATAAGGCCTTTAATATGTTAATATGTTGAGGTATGTTTCCTCTAAATCTGCTTTGTTGAGGGCTTTTATTATGAATGGATGTTATACTTTGTCGAATGGTTTTTCTGCATCCATTGAAGTTGTATGGTTTCTATCCTTTCTTGATGTGATGTATCATGTTGATTGTTTTGTGAATATTGAACCATACCTGCATCCTAGAGATAAATCCCACTTGTTAATGATGAATGACTTTTTTAATGTATCATTGGATTCGATTTGCTAGTATTTTGTTAGGGATTTTTGCATCCATGTTCATCAAGGATATTGGCCTGTAGTTCTCTTTTTTTACATATTTTTTAAAGATTTTATTTATTTATTTGAGGGAGAGAATGAGTGGGGGGAGGGGAAGACAGACAAGCGAACTCCCCACTGAGCAGGAAACCCAACTCAGGGCTCTATGCAGGGCTCTACAGGAGGCTCCATCTCAGGACCCCAAGATAATGACCTGAGCTGAAGTCAGACACTCAACTGACTGAGCCATCCAGGTGCCCCTGTGGTGTGCCCTTTTTTGTAGTGTCTTTATCTGGCTTGGTATCAGGGTAATTCTGGCCTCATAGAATGAATTTGGAAGTTTTTATTTATTTTCTATTTTTTAAATAGTTTGAGAAGAATAAGTATTAACTCTTTAAATATTTGGTAGAATTCACCTGTAAAGCCATGTGGCCCTGGACTTTTCTTTGTTGGGAGCTTTTTGATTACTGATTCAATTTCATTGTGGATAATTGGTCTGTTCAATCAGTATTTTCTATTTCTTCCTGCTTCAGTTTTGATAGGTTATATGTTTCTAGGAATTTATCCATTTATTCTAGGTTGTCCAATTTGTTGGCATAGGATTTTTCATAATCTCTTACAATCATTTATATTTCTGTAGTGTCCACTGTTATTTTTCCTCTTTCATTTGTGATTTTGTTTATTTGAGTCCTCTCTCTGTCTCTCTTTTTTAATGGTTCTGGCTAGAGGCTTATCAATTCGGTGAATCTTGTCAAAGAACCAGTGCCTGGTTTCTTTGATCTGTATTGTTGTTTCTTAGTTTCTGTATCATCTATTTCTGCTCTAATCTTTATTATTTCCTTCCTTCTACTGGTTTGGAGTTTTGTTTGTCATTCTTTTTCTAGCTCCTTTAGGTGTAAGGTTAGGTTGTATGTTTAGGATTTTTCTTGCTTCTTGATGTAGGCCTGTATTGCTACAAACTTCCCTCTTAAAACAACTTTTACTGCATCCCAAAGATTTTGGACCATTACATTTTCATTTTCATTTCTCTCCATATAATTTTTTATTTATTCTTTGATTTCTTGGTTGACCCATTCATTGTTTAGTACCATGTTATTTACCTCCATGTATATGTGCTCTTTCCAGATTTTTTCTTGTGGTTGATTTCTAGTTTCATAGTGTTGTCATCAGAAAAGACTCATGGTATGACTTCAGTTTTTTTTTAATTTGTTAAGACTTGTTTTGTGGCCTGATATGTGATCTATTCTGGAGAAGGTACCATGTGCATTGAAAAAATGTGTATTATGTTTTAGGATGGAGTGTTTTGAATATGTTGTTAAACACATATGTTGCAGTATGTCATTCAAAGTCACTGTTTCCTTGTGGATTTTCTGTGTGTATGATCTAGTATTGATATAAATCGAGTGTTAAAGTCTTTTACTGTTATTGTATTACTATCAATTAGTTCCTTTATGACTGTTATTAATTATTTTATATATTTGGATGTTCCCACGTTGGTTGCATAAATATTTACAATAGATCAATTGAACTGAATAGAAATCCCTGAAATAAATCCACAATTATATGGTCAGTTACTCTTTGACAAAGGTGAAAAGAATATGCAGTGGGAAAATGTCTTTTCAACAAATGATGTTGGGAAAACTGGACAGCACACATAAAAGAATGAAACTGGACCATTTTCTTACACCATATACAAAAATAAACACAAAATGGATTAGAGACCTAAATATGAGACCTGAAACAATAAAAATCCTAGAAGAGAGCACAGGCAGTAAATGTCGCTGACATCAGTTGTAACAACATCTTTCTAGATATGTCTCCTGAGGTAAGGGAAATAAAAGCAAAAATAAGCTATCAGGACTACATCAAAATGAAAAGCTTCTGCACAGCAAAGAAAACAACCTACAAAACTAAAGACAATCTACTGAATGAGAGAAGAGATTTACAAATGATATATCTGATAAAGGCTTAATACCCCCAAAATATTAAGAACTTATAAAGCACAACATTAAAAAAACAGATAATCCAATAAAAACGGACAGAAGATATGAACAGACATTTCTTTAAAGAAGACTTACAGGTGGAGAACGGACATGTGGAAAGAAACTCAACATCACTCATCATCAGGGAAATACAAATCAAAACAATGAGATATCACCTCACACTTGTCAGAATGACTAAAATAAAAAACTCAACAACAAGTATTGGCTAGGATGTGGAGAAAAAGGAACCCTTGTGCACCATTGGTGGGAATGCAAACTAGTGCAGACACTATGGAAAACAGTATGGAGGTTCCTCAAAAATTAAAAAAAAAAAAAAACAACTACCCTATGATCCAGTAACTGCATTAACTGGATATTTCCCCAAAGAATACAAAAACACTAATTCAAAAAGATATATGCACCCCTATGTTTATTGCAGCACAAGTATCCATCAAGAGATGAATGGATAAAGAAATGATATATATGTGTGTGTATATATATATATATATACACACACATATATATCATATATATATATATATATATATATATATATATATATATATATACACACACAAGCACATAAATGGCAAGACTCATTCTTTTTATGGCTGAATAATATTCCATTCCATATATATATAGAATGGGATTGGTTGTAACAACATCTTTCTAGATATGTCTCCTGAGGTAAGGGAAATAAAACCAAAAATAAGCTATCAGGACTACATCAAAATGAAAAGCTTCTGCACAGCAAAGAAAACAACCTACAGAACTAAAGACAATCTACTGAATTGTTTTTATGGCTGAATAATATTCCATTCTATATATATATATATATATATGGAATGGAATATTATTCAGCCATAAAAAGAATGAGTCTTGCCATTTGCAACAACAGGGATGGAGCTAGAGAGTATTATGCTAAGCAAAATAAGCCAGTCAGAGAAAGACAAATGCATTATGATTTCACTCATATGTGGAGTTTAAGGAAGAAAACAAATGAACAGAGGGAAAAAAAGAGAGAAACCAAAAAGCAGACTCAACTATAGAGAACAAACAGGTGGTTACCAGAGGGGAAGTGGGTGTGGAGATGGGTGAAATAGGTGAAGGAGATTAAGAGCGCATTTATCTTAATGAGCACTGAGTAATATATAGATTGTTGAATCACATATTGTACACCTGAAACTAATATAACACTGTATGTTAACTATACTAGAGTTAAACTTTTTTAAAAATTGGAAAAGAAAGAAGTAATTGAGAAAGCATTTTCAATGTAGTTAGGAAAGATTAAAACTTGAGGAAGTAGGTCCTAGAGAAGGCAGAAACAGGAGTGAGCACACAGGCAGAAAGACACTTAACCTTGGAAAAACTAAGGTGTACTTCTTGGAAAGCAGCATGGACACTGGCATCAGACAGACCTGAGTTAGAATCCATACTCTGTCATTAGCTTAATATGTGAGATCTTCAGCAAGCTGCTTGAATTCTCTTGGCCAAATATTCTCATCCATAAGATGGGAGAATGATATTAACATCTATGGCTCTTTTGAGCACTGTGGTAACAAGTAGGCTTTCAGCAAATCCTTCCCTTCCTTCCTTAATCCTCCAGAGAAGCTGTGAAATGACCTACATCTATTGATAAAGGTAAGTTTGGGTACATAAGGTAAGTGAAGAGGTCTCTGAACAACTTTCATGGAGAATGTGGTGGCAAGGCAAAAAAAGAGATGAATAAAAATAATAAGTGGCCAGATTTTGTGAGAGTTCAGTTGAGATTGGAAAATTTGTAAATTCATTGAGACAACTGCTTACTAAAACCAAGCCTGGATATTGTCTTTTTAATGTCCTCTTTACTACATTAAATAGATTACTCAGTTTCCTGAAAAGTTAATAATGTATAAAACCCAGGAATAGCCTGGGTTATGCTACTCAATATACTCAAAAAACCCTGGAATATGCTACTCAAAGAGTGCATAACCAACAGTATATTCCTTTCTGTGAGCTGTTACAGATAGACCCTCCAGTAACCCTTAGGGATCCAAGTTCTATTTCAGATCATGAGCTTTAAATCATTCATCATTTCTCCAAAGAGCATTTGGCATCTCCCTGACCAGTGAGTCACTTACACACTCACAGCTGGTTGATAGCACTTTATGTCTGAGTGTGAGAAATGAATGCTGTTTGGAAAGAAAATATGACTTTTCTCTCTTTAATACCTAAAAATCCTAGATTGCCAGGGAAAAAATATTATTTAGACATCTATAATTGAATGTGAGAGGAATGTTCCCCATGCTTAATGGGGAGATATAGCACAGCCCATGAAGACAAAGTTTGTTCTCTGGGCTGCTTAGGCCCCAGTTGTCTCATTAATATTAACCAAGGTTTGCAAACCTCCTCAGGCAAGAATGTGTCGTAACTTGGAGAAGAGAAGCACATAGTAACTCAGAGTCTACAGACGTATCTTTAGAAGTTAGAAGCATAATGCGGGCAGAGAAGTAGTGTTTGGCAGGTAAGGGAGAGGCTTTCTGCCACTGGGAAAATGTTGCTACTATTCAGAGGAAAAATGTGGCTGTATTTACAATTGTGTAGCACTGACACAGAGTTAAATTTGTGGCATGCATTTCTTGTCTTAGGGGCTTATTTTTTCTTAAAGGTAAACAATGCAACATATGGCATTTGAAATTAAGTGAAATAAAAATTTTTATTTTAATTTTATATAATGTGTTCTATTTAAATGTTCACGATTTTAAAACAAAAGCAATGTTTAGCTATATGCAGCTAACAGGATGACACTGGACTAATAATATCAATATCTAGCATTTATTCTGGTAATCATTTAGTATATTATGTCGTTTAATCTTTATAACAACCTGTGGGATGGATTAGTTTCTGTATTTTAAAGTTGAAGGGATTGAGGGTTAGTAAGGCAAATTAACTTCCTCACAATAAAAGTCAGTGGAGGGCGCCTGGGTGGCTCAGTTGGTTGGGCGACTGCCTTCGGCTCAGGTCATGATCCTGGAGTCCCGGGATCGAGTCCCGCGTCGGGCTCCCTGCTCAGCGGGGAGCCTGCTTCTGCCTCTGACCCTCCCCCCTCTCATGTGCTCTCTCTCTCTCATTCTCTCTGTCTCAAATAAATAAATAAAATCTTTATAAAAAAAAAAAAAAAAAAGTCAGTGGAGACTAGAGCCGAATTCAAAGTCATGCTCTCAACATATATTGTGTAGCAGATATATATGTAATAATTATCTCAAACTCTTTTAATATTTGTGTTAAATACACTGAAACAAATGTATACCAACATTTTACAATATTACATGACATACTGTCCATTTTCTAAACCCCAAATTTCATTTTCTCTACAATGATCGTTTTAAATTTGGTGGAGATAAAATGAACACACTATCAAAAGGAACATTTTGTATTTTTGGCAAGATAGGTATGGAAGCTATTTTAAAGAACAGAATTAAAAGTATTTGGGATGTACAGTTTTAATGCTCTGGAAATGTTCCATTTAACTTGAAAGAAGGTAAAAGGGAAGCTTGCATTGACTTAAAATAGCTTCATTTTTAAGGAATTCAATTTAGCTCTATGTTTGTCTCCTCTCTAAACAAAACTTGATCTCCCTTCAGAATTGTACTGCTTTCAATAAACTGGTAGATAGATCAGCTAGACCATAAAATTCTATGGGTAATCACAGTTATTTCCTACCAGATTTGTACTGATTTTATTCATTTTGCCATAATGTGTGTGTGTGTGTAGGTCAATACCATTAATGATGATGAATCAAAGATGACTAGACTTGATTCACATTCACCAAAAGCACAGGAATTTGATACACTACCAAACATATTATTATTTTATGGTGATGCTCTTATCTAACTAAAGAATTTATGCAACTTCCCAGTTCCTGTGCTTTATATCTCTTAGAAGTTTGCATGGGGTGTGCCTGTGTGGCTCAGTCAGTTAAGCATCTGCCTTCGGCTCAGGTCATGATCCCAGGGTCCTGGGATCGAGCCCCACATTGGGCTCCCTGCTCAGCGGGGAGCCTGCTTCTCCCTCTGCCTTTGCTCCTCCTTCTACTCATGCTCTCTCTTGCTCACTCTCTCTCTCAAATAAATAAATAAAATCTTTATTTAAAAAAGGCTACATGGGGAAACTAAACTACTAATAATTTCATTAAACATTTATTAAATATTTTATAAATTCCTAATATTTCTATGTGGCTTGAAAGATTTAAAATTTGAACAAATTAATGGAATTAGTTCATGTTGGTTTGCAACCTTGGGAGCTTCCCAGATGAAATCTGAAAGTGGCCTCCATACAGTGAGGGCAAAGAGACCCAAGAAAGAGGCAGACCACTACAGATTGGTAGGTGGCAGATTTAATAAACAAAGAGAACTTAGACATGAGGTTTCCTTGGGTGACTACCAGAAGAGTAGATACCTACACCAGCAAGCCAGGATCTTAGAAGTTTATATAGAGACCCTAAATGGGCTCATTCACATATACCACCCCATTGGTTTCAATAACACATTGCTCTCTCAAGGCTTCATCCTTAAGAATGGTTCCCACTATGGGAACAGTGAGCAGAACGTACATTCCAAGGACAGAGGAGGGGGTGAGGAGCCTTGATTTTTCTGGTCCAGCTCTCAGGTCAACCAGCAGTCATGACCTCTGAATGATCTTCTCCAACTGTTCAATAGAGAATCATTTATTTAACAACTATGTATTGAACTTCTCCTATGTACTAAGATCTTATATTTCTCATATTTATTGTCTCACTTCAGAGTATTGAATTCTTTAGTTTTCCTTCACATTGCTTTACATTCTCATCATGTATTCCTAGGCACAGGGTATTTACAAAACTCTAGATTTTATCTGCGAGACATCTCAAACTCAACCTCAATCTCATTAGCTCCACATTTATAAGTTATTATTTAAGGTGGTCACTTTGTTTCCTGAACATGTTTGATTTCATCTATTACAAAGTTTTAAAACATTTTAGCTGAATCTTAAGAGAACTTCCTTTTCATTTCAGCCCCAGATTCTGGATATATTTTGTAAAACTGGCATGCTATGATTACATGGTTTGCAGTTTGTGAATGAATGTGCCTGTTTTTCTTTCTATAATTAAAAGAGTTTAAAAATTACCCCAAAATGAATGAAGCAAGTTTATCAATATTTGAGTGCAAAACAGAGGTTTTTGAAGATAATCTATGTTTTATATTGGTATGCAGTATATAGTTTAGGCATCATGATCTTTGGAAAAAATCTATTTACAGACTTATGTTCCAGAAATGTGATCATTTGGAATTTTTTTTTTAAAAAATGAATTATGAAGTCTCTCTGTAGCTCTGCATTTGGTGATCTTTTATATTTAAAATATCATTTTCTTTAAGAGTGTTGCACTTTTTACAAGTAGATGCCCTGTTAATTAATACCAATTTTATTTTGCCTTTATACACAGTAATTTGTTACTTATGGATATTATAAAGAAAATAAGTTTGCTGGAAAATGTTCAACCAAAAGTTCAGTTATATTAGGGAGATGTATGAGCCAGTTGGTTGGAATTGTGTAGACATAAACTGTACTCTGAGAAAGGTGACTTAAGTTCCTCCCTTTCCTGGTTCTATGCAAGGTTCTAGAGGTACAGCATAATTCAGTATAAACTTAGAGATTACAATCTCCTGGGGGGTCAGATAATAAATAAGTTTTAAAGTAAGTTAATTTCAAATATATCAGCACAATGAAAAAAGATAGAATATTATGAGTAGAGAATGACTTAGCAGATTTGAGCATAGGAGGACTTAGTCCAGTTGGGTTAAAAAACATGATGAGCACACAGGTTTGGTATATTGAGGAACAGAAAGCTAGATAGTTTTGTTGGTAAACAAGTTGTTTTAATTCTCTGTGTCACAGAACAAACTACCATAAGCCTAATGTACTAAAATATTATATAACTTATAGTTTCTGCAAATTGGGAGAAATGCCTATCTGAGTCATTTGTGAGATTGCAATAATGGTTTTGTCTATGGCTGAGTTCTCATCTGAGGGCTCAACTAGGCAAGAGCCTATGAACAAGCTCACTCAGATTGTTGGCAGAATTCATCTTCTTGCAGCCATAAGATTTACTGCAACTTCCTTCTTCAAAACCACCAAGGATAAAAAGACTTTGGAGTGAGTCTGCTAGAACAATGGATCCTTATTTAGCATAACATTTTTGTCATTTTCTATTGGTTAGAAGGAAGTCACCAATCCTGCCAACAATCAAGGATAGGTGGGGAGGTAGAAATCATGGAGGATAGACACCCAATGTCTATCTGTCACACAGAGGATGCAAAATATGATGGCTTTGAAGAAATGTTTGGAGGATAAATATATTGAACTATGTCAGCAATAGTAAAATATTTTATCTGTATTTTAAGAAGACTTTTCAAGGTTTTTGGCAGGATTAGCACAAACATTAGTACAATCTGATTGACCTTTTGAAAGATAACTTTAGGACATATAAAGCTGGTAATTGAATAGTTCACTATATCTCCCCCTCATGTATTATGAGAGAAAGCAATTCCTAATTCAATTATTGGAGTATTTATATAAGGACAAGTATGAAGGAATCTCATGTGTAATGAATGCTTAATAGGAGTCAGACCCTATGTATACACTCTTTTATTTAGTCCTCACAGTTGCCCTACAAACTAAATACTGTTATATCCTATTACATGTAAGGTAATTGGAGCAGAAAAAAATTATTTTACCTAGTATTATAGGGTTAGTAACTAGCCATGCCTAGCTTTGAATGTAAATTCATATTTCTCTCTCAAACCATGCTGTTCTCAAGGAATCAAATTTGTTTGTTATTTTAATAAACATTGTATATAGTTAAGATGTGCAACATGATGATTTGTTATACATACACATAGTGAAATGATTACCACAGTCAAGCTAATCAACATAACTTCTTCTCACTAAGTTACCACTATTTGTGTGTGATGAGAGTACATGAAATCTACTCTCTAGCAAATTTCCTGTATTCAACACAGAATTATTCTCTATAGCTAGCATACTGTACCTTACAACACCAGGCTAATTTATCCTACATAACTGCAACTTTGTACCATTTGACCAACATTTTCCCATTTCCTGCACTGCCTACCCTGGTAATCACCATTCTTTCTGCTTCTATATATTTGATTTTTCAGATTCTACATATGAGTGAGATAATGTAGGGTTTTTTTCTTTGTTTTGTTTTGTTTTTTTCTGTGTCTGGCTTACTTCACTAAAGATAATTTCTCCCAGTTTATCCATGTTGTTGCAAATGGCAAGATCATCTTTTTTTTTTTTTTTCACTTTATGGAACTTTATTTTCTTCATCACTTGAGGTAAACCTCATACACAAACCCTTCCAGATCACAGAAAAAAAGGGAACACTACCCAACTCATTTGATAAAATTAGCTTAGCCTTCATAACAAAACCTGACAAAAGCAGTATAAGAATTTAGAAGTGAGAGGATTTCCCCAAGGCCACACATTTAGAAACAGCTGGAGCCAAGATCCAACTCCAAATTTTCTTTTTTTTTTTAAATTTAAATTCAAATCAGTTAACATATAGTGTAGTATTTGTTTCAGGAGTAGAATTTAGTGATTCATCACTTACATATTACACCCAGTAGTACTCATCACAACAAGTACCCTCCTCAATGCCCATCACCCATCTAGCCCAATCCCCTACCTACCTCCCCTCCAGCAATGCTCAGTTTGTTCTCTATAGTTAAGAGCCACTTATGGTTTGCCTCCCTCTTTGTTTTTATCTTATTTTATTTTCCTTCACTTCCCCTATGTTCATCTGTTTGGTTTCTTAAATTTCACATATGAGTGAAATCATATGATATTTGTCTTTCTCTGATGGACTTATTTTGCTTAGCATAATACACTCTAGTTTCATCCATATCATTGCAAATGGCAAAATTTCATTCTTTTTGATGGCTGAGCAGTATTCCATTGTGTATATATGTATATATATTGACATTTTTAGATTCCACATATGAGTGAGATAATGTACAAGTCACATCTTCCTTATTCATTCATCAGTCGATGGACATTTGAGCTCTTTCCATAATTTAGCTATTGTTGATAGTGCTGCTATAAACAATGGGGTGCATGTGCCCCTTTGAATCAGCATTTTTAATCCTTTAGATAAATACCCAGTAGTGCAATTGCTAGATCATAGGGTAGTTCTATTTTTAACTTTTGAGGTATCTCCATACTGTTTTCCAGAGTGACTATACGAGTTTGCATTCCCACCAACAATGTAAGAGGGTTTCCCTTTCTCTGCATTCTTGCCAACATCTGTTATTTCCTGAGTTGTTAACTTTAGCCATCCTGACAATTGTGAGGTGGTATCTCATTGTTGCTTTGCTTTGTATTTCTCTGATGATGAGTGATATTGAGCATTTCTTCATGTGCCTGTTGGTCATTTGTAAGGATCATCTCCTTTTTTTAAGGCTGAAAATATTCTATTGTATATATATATATATATATATATATATATATATATATACACCACATTTCTTTATTCATTCATCTATCACAGATTGTTTCCATATCTTGGCTATTGTGAATAATTCTGCGATGAACATGGGAGTGCAGATATTTCTTTGAGGTACAGATTTTATTTCCTTTGGGAATATACCCAAAAGAAGGATTTGGGGATCATACAATACTTCTTTTTCTAGTTTTTTGATCAGTCTCTATACTGTTTTTATAATGGCTGTACCAATTTACAACAGTGTACCAACAGTGTAAAAGGGTTTCCTTTTCTCCACATTCTTGCCTATACTTATCTTTAAAAAAAATAATGGAATAAAGATTTAATATCAATTAGGTTTCAATGCTTTCACAATCAAAGTTTCTACCTCCCCAAAAACTAAAAAATAGAGAGATAACTTTTGAAAAATACTTAAAAGCAGTCTTAAATGCATAATTATATAATTGTATCCAGGCTTTATTCAAAATGTATTGGAATTTTTTAAAAAGTTGATCATTTGTAAACTTCTATGACACTATGCCTATTTCAGTCACAGCATCTTGCTAATTGAAGATATACAATAGATGTTGAATGGTAGCAACTTATTGAAATTATACTTTTAATAATTTTAGCAAATTTAGGTACTTGTTAGGTCATCTATCACAATGCACTATTTTTAACAATAAAACATGTATGGGAATATTATTTATTCCCATTTTATAACACTGAATTTAATATAAATCATGAAAAAGATAATTTAGTAGCTCTTTCTGATACTCTTTAGAGGCAATGACATTATACCAAATACTAATTTTTTAAACTTATGAAAAATAAATGTTGTTTTCATGAACATATATAATGTTAATGGAAAAAATGAGTCTATATATATTTAAGAGAATGGTCAGTGTAATTATCTTCTACTCACACAAATTATTGGTATATAATCAGTATAGTGGAAATAATAATTACTAACATTCATTGAGGTTTTATTATGTAAGATATTGTGCTAATCATGTTTCATATATTTTATTATTAAATTCTCATAACCACCACAGGAATAAGTTACCATAATGGCTAAATTGTTTAAATAAGTCAGCCTAAATCACATAGCTATTAAGGGATTGAATTAAAACATCATTCCTAGGTTTCTTAAGTATTATGTATGCAGAATCTACATAGTTCAAGATGCATCATTAATAGCATAAAAAGATGATTATTTCTATAACCTTCTTTGACTTAGCGCTCTGAGCTATATTTGAGAAAAGTATGCTTAGGCGCTCTGAGCAGTCTATATTCAAAAAAGCAAATATAGGAGCGCCTGGGTGGCTCAGTCGATGAGCGTCTGCCTTCGGCTCAGGTCATGATCCCAGGGTCCTGGGATCGAGCCCCGCATCGGGCTCCCTGCTTGGTGGGAAGCCTGCTTCTCCCTCTCCTGCTCTCCCTGCTTGTGTTCCCTCTCGCTGTGTCTCTCTCTCTGTCAAATAATAAATAAAATCTTAAAAAAAAAAAAGACAAATATAGCCTGCTGTGTACACTCCTGCTATTTCCTCCCACAACTGCCCTTAGCTGACACCACTAATCAACTCAAACTTGTTCACATTCAGCCAGAATGGAGTTTTAAACTCCTTTTGAATACAGTGATACAGAGTTTCAATAACTAAACTAGATCAGTGTTGGCAAATGCAACAGAACCTATTGGCCCTTCTTGGATGAAACTGCAACTAAATATCTTTCTCCCTTATCAGCACAAAGCCACTGAACTTAGAGGAACTGTTAAAATTTACAGAAACATACTAAAACCTCTCTTTTGGAAAGATAAATCTCAGTGGAGGATGATGCTCTTATCTTTTCCAAGGCTCTTATTCTAATTTTCTTTCATAGATGTGGAAATTACTGGATATAGAAGTTACAACTAACAAAATGCAATTTTCATTTGTTTTCGGGTACAGTGCAGATACAAAGTACTTAAACACTTTTGACAAAGGATTAAAAACAACCTATAGCAATATAATCCATATTTTCACTCTTGGAGAAAGTGACATTTCAATCATCCAATTCATAATTAACCTAGTTACAGCTTCTCCACGTGCCTATACATTATCAAACATAGTGCATAGGAATCCCTTGTGTATGTATACATCTTCTCACTCTCTTCATGTTTTAAATTGTTTTAATGGCAAAGCTACTAATAATTGTCCAACATGTTTGCACAAATTTACATTTTATAACTTGGATATCTCCTTTTATTTGTATTTTTAAGAAGTGAATGTCATATCTTTAAATTTAAAAAATCAAGTGCCAAATAATTTTATTCAAGTTAATTTGATTTAATTGTTTTTGATTTACCAAATATTTATTAAACTTTTATTGCACGCCAAGTATCTGACACTAGACAGCTTGAAATGATAGAATTCAAGTTACTCTTTAGATTATATTCATCAATTCTTCTACCTTTAATGTGAACCCAACAACTCAATGCTGCGGTTTTCTTGTCTTCAATTAAACATGTCAGGAAGGCATAGGATTTTTGTCTAGTACTAACCTACACCAATCTAAAAGTACACAAAATAGGTATAGATGAGAGCTTTGAAAATGCTTTTCATCTCTCCAATACAAGTGATGCTAAATACCAATAAGTTTTAATCAACATAATAGATTTTTTTTAATTTGGACTTCTATTTTCTATGTGAAGTAATAATCTCTATTTGCAATATTTAATTTAACCTTTAAGCTCATGAAATCACCCTAGTCAAAGAACTTGCTACAAAAGATTGCCATTGCTTAGTGCCATATGCCCTCATGTGCTTGGCTTATGAAATGCATGGTTTGAAGTCATCCAATCAAATACATATCATGAGGTCACATTCTAATACAAAACATTAAAAGTCACAATCCAAAAAACAGTAAGATCACAATCCAATTATATTTGCAATAATATAGACATATAGATATATGAGGGAGAATGTTTTATTGTTATATATGTTTACATAAATATACATACTTATGCATATATATGTATACATATATAATATACATACTATGTGGTATATATCCATATAAAATAGCTTTATATATTCATATGTATTTATATATTATAGTATATATAAAAATATAGTTATGCACAACCTCACATACACTCTACATATATCACTCCTTTCAGTGGTTCAGATAACATAAATCATAGTCAAAAATTAAAAATAATATTTGAATAATTTTGAAAGTTTTCATATTTGAGAACCACCAACTATATGGAGGTTGGCCACTGGTTTCTGTCTCTATGGATGTGTTGTATAATTAATATACCAAACACAGTACAGATGGCTTATGGAAACTTTTCCTAAGGACACTTTTTATTTTAATGATTCAATTTTTTTTTAACATGATCTCAACCAATACAATGAGCTTGATAAAGAGGTATAAAAATCACTATATAGTCCCTCTAATTTGACCAATACGGCTATAAATCCAAAAATATTATAGTATTCATTTTCTTCCCTCCAAAAATAAGAAACTCCTCAGAATAGTTTATTATCTGTTTGTGACTTTCATTATCTGTCTTGAATTCAAATTATACTTAAAAACTGAATAACAATATTGAATTTATATTTTCCATTTTGCTATTTATTTAGAACAAGAAAAATCTCTAAGGTACACTGCATTCAAGCTAGTTTGGGAATGAGAAACCTGTTAATAATTAGCTCACATTGGTAACAAACATACATAATAGCAATCTTCCTGAAAATATGTGTTTACACAATTCTAAATGATGAAATTGATAGTGATGATGATGATGATGATGGAAAGTATAGGTACGTTTTTTGAGTATGTACTATGTGCTGGTCACTTTATAAATCTTTTCTCATGCATTATCTCACTGAGACTTCACAACGAGATATGCAATGTTATTATTCCCATTTTACAGATGAAAAAATAAACTTCAGAGCCGTTAAGTTACTTAAGATCCCTGAGATAAAAATCCTGCTGAAAGCAGTATTTCAGGTCTAATTCCAGAAATTTAAAATTACTCTATATTTAAACTGGCTTTTCGGGGCACCTGGGTGGCTCAGTCGTTAGGCATCTGCCTTAGGCTCAGGTCATGATCCTGGGGTCCTGGGATGGAGCCCCGCATGGGGCTCCCTGCTCAGCGGAAAGCCTGCTTCTGCCTCTCCCACTCCCCCTGCTTGTGTTCCCTCTCTCGCTGTGTCTCTCTCTGTCAAATAAATAAATAAAATCTTAAAAAAAAAAAATAAACTGGCTTTTCATCATTAGCTGTACCACATCTTGTGAAAGAGAAAATGATCATTATCAGAGAATGCTTCTTGTGAAAGAAGTCTTTTTGTAATGGAAATATCCACAATCAATTTGCATGTGTGTAGGATGGAGCTTGTGTTGAGGATAATGTGTTTTTGTTTTTTTCAATCTAGACCTCATAACATGAAAGAATTAGTGTGCTGTTTTTAAGAGTGTATACTCAGCTGGATTCAAGTCTTGCTTTTGTAACTTTTTAACTGTGAGGTCTTAGGTCAGTGACATATTCTGATTCTCCACATCTTGATATATGAATTACAACAATTTGTAAAACCTGGTTTATAGAATGCCTTAATTATTAAATGGAAAGTTCTTAGCATAGTACCAGACATATTGTAAACGTTCAAATGTTAGCTATTTTTCTTGTTGCTATTGTTGCGTTGCTTTGTTTCGCTTTTAGTAATTTTCCCATCAGTAAACAGGATAGACATTTATTCGTATTCAGCTTTGTTTGTTTTTGTTTTTTGTTGTTGTTGTTGTTTTTCTTTCTACATCCTAAGACTTTGTTGATGCTAATCAATAGCTAGAGGCTGGAATTAGAATAATGAAATCAAGAAACAAATCAATATTACTTTATATCAAACAGAAAAAAAAGTCCAATTGCCTGCCCTCATTGGCACACAAAAGACAACACTGATATAAGAGAAAGATTTATATCTGGATCAGTTGTGTTTTCTACTCCATGAATTCTTAACTGTGACATGTAACAATTTGAAGAAAATGATGGAGAAGAGTTACTAGCTACACGTACTATCTAGAAAATGTAGGTAATCAGCCATTCCTATGTCAAAAATTAATGTAAAATAGAGAAAACTCAAAGATTAATCATACCAGTTATCCTAAATTAAAACTAATTATACTTCCCAAGAGGCATCTATCCTTTCAGCAGTTAAACTGCTCAACTACAGTTTTTAGTAATAATGAGAATCTTGATTTGTTTTAATGAACAGAACAGATTTAAAAATCCCCTCTCCCCAATTTAAGTGAGATCCTCAAATAGACTTATTACTATGTCTTAGATTGGCAAAAAATTTCTATTCCCCCGACAGTAATGAGCCACATTCTAATACAACCATGTTACATCTCTTTAGAATCCTCTGTTGTTTCTCTATACATTCTGTATTTCTTCAGCTCCTTTTTTGTTGTTGTTGTTGTTAACTTTGTTTCTTTTATTTAAAGTGTACAAAATGATGATTTGATATATGTACACATTGGGGAATAGTTCCCATAACCAAGTTAATTAACATATCCATTGCCTTACATAGTTACTGTTTTGTTTTGTTTTGTTTTTGGTGAGAGTGCTTATAATATTTCTCAGCAAATTTCAAACACACAAAAAGTAATATTAAGTATAGACACCATGTTGTACATTAGGTTCCCAGAAATTATTCATTTTATAACTGAAAGTTTGCTCCCTTTGATCAACCTCTTCCCATTTCACCTACCTCTCAGCCTTTGGCAAACACAATTCTACTCTGTTTCTATGAGTTCCACTTTTTTTTTCTTTTTTTTTAGTTTCCACATATAAGTGATGCCATATAGTATTTGTCCTTCTCTGCCTAGTTTATTTCGCTTAGCATAATGCCCTGCAAGTCCATCCATATTTTTGCAAATGCCAGGATTTTCTTCTTTTTTAAGGCTGAATAATATTTCATTATATATATCTACATTTTCTTTATCTATTTATTCATCCATGTACACTTAGATTGTCCATACCTTGGATATGATGAATAATGCTACAATGAACATGGGAATACAGATATCTCTTTAAGATAATGATTTTGTTTTCTTTGAATATATAGCCATAAGAGGGATTGCTGGATCATATGGGAGTTCTGTTTTTAATTTTTTTTTAGAAAACTCCATACTGTTTCCCATAATGGCTATGGCAATATACATTTCCACCAACACTTCATGGATTTCCTTTTCTCTACATCCTCACCAACTCAACTTAGCTCTTGTCTTTTTGATAATAGACATCCTGACAGGTGTGAGGTGATATCCTGTAGTTTTGATTTTCATATCCCTGATGATTAGTGAAGGTGAGCATATTTTCATGTACCTATTGGCCACTTGTATGGCTTCTTTGGGGGAAATGTCTATTTGGGTCCTTTAACTTTTTTTTTTTTTTTTTTTTTTTAGGATCTTTGACTATTTTTAATTGGGTCATTTATTTATTTATTTATTGCTATTGAGTTGTATGAGTTCCTTATATTTTGGATAGATATATGGTTGATCAGATATACGGTTTGCAGAGATTTTCTCCCACTTCATTCTCTCATTTATGCTGTGCTCCAGCAGTGCTAAATCACAAACCTTCTTTGTTGAAGACAAATACTTCTCACAATATAATCATGTTGTTTCTTATGGCTGAAACAATTATCCATCCCCATTTCCTTTTTTCTGTTGTACTCTTATTTATGTTTCCAAACACATATCAATTATTTCTTCTTTCTGAAGTCTTTCCACACTCATCTAAAAGAGCTTATCATGCATTCTTTTGCATAGCCACTGAACTATTATTACACACATCTCAGTGGAGTGTATTTTTTGTTTGTTGCTATTGAGACTTAAGCCACATCTTTTTTATTTGTGTTCCCTAGAAACCTATATGGTATACTTAGCATAGTACAAATCATCATTTCTGCTATTAACCAGATATCCCAGCTCTCTACTTTTCAGACAGACGTTAAGTTTGCATTTCTTGACCCACTTTTGTTTGGATGGGGACATGTTATTAGTTAAAGTCAATGAATTGTGAACAAAAGTACCTATATTTTCTCATTCTGAATCTAAGCTGAAGGATCAGTTACCATTCAGAGTGTTGCTAGTTGTGGAAATGATAATGGTGCTCTGAAGAATCTTTCTTCAATTATGATCTTCCCAGGACATAATATAGGTATTTTTATAAAATACCTGTAAAATGATAATACATTATGGTTGAATTGTTTTATAATTTACATGGCTATAGTCCAGGTATGAGTTGATAGGTTCTAGGAGACATTAAGTCGTGGGTCCCAAACAAGAACCACAAAGCTACTATGAAATTTAAGTTTATTTGATAATATACAAAAGAAATCAATATACTACATATTGATTGTAATATATATTATTTGATTATAATTAAAGGGATTTCATTTAAATTAGTGATATTAGAGATATTTATGGATTGATGACAAGCACCCTGATTTACCAATCTATTAATTATTTTTGTGAGGTGAACATTGAGTGTCATGGCATAAATTAAGGGCCATAAAATCTATTTTGTCTATGATAGGAAAATCATATAGTTCTTTTTATCATTGCCTTATACTTGTGCTATGCTTTGCAGTTTACAAAAAATTTCACCATCATTAGTGTATTTTATTTTTGCATCTAGTCCAGAAAATGAGTATTAGTATTTTCCTTATCTCTATTTTGCAATGAGTAAATAGAGGCAAGAGAAATTAACTCTCTTGCCTAAGGTCCCATACACAAGCTCCAGGGAATAATGTAGGTCTTAGAGTCCAAATGCTTGTTACTTTATAAAGATAGCTTTCCAAATATTTGGTTTTAAGGTGCAACTTATTGAAATTAGTGTTCACATTAACCATAATGCTAAAAAATAATCTAACAAATTGGTTCATTTTCAATTTAAGAAATTATGTTTATCAAAGTAAACCATTAAGAGAGAAAAAAAGGGCCAAAGGGTGAAAAAATTAATATTTGCCATACATAAATTCAACAAAGGATAAAAAGGGCTTCTATAAATCTATGTGAAAAAGACATTGAAGCTAATAAAAAATGGACAGAAAGCCTGAACAGACACTTCATAAGAAAGGATACCCAAATGGCCAGTAAACATATAAAAAAGCACTTTATTAAACTTCACTAATCATCAGAGAAATGAAACTTAGAACAACAGTGTATCCTTGTTCCACTACACTCTGCAAGATGGCTTAAGTATTTATAATAATAATAAAATAATAATAATATAAAAAACAATGCAGAGGATCATAGGAGAAGGGAGGGAAAACTGAATGGGAAGAAATTAGAGAGGGAAACAAACCATGAGAGACACTTAATATAGAAAACAAACTGAGGGTTGTTGGAGGGGAGGTGTGGAGGGATGGGGTAACAGGCTGATGGGCATTAAGGAGGGCACTGGGTGTTATATGCAACTGATGGATAACTGTGATGAGCACAGGGTGTTATATGCCACTGATGGATAATTGAATTCTACGTACGAAACTGTATGTTGGCTAATTGAATTTAAATAAAAAAATAATAATAATGTAGTAACAAATGTTAGCAGGGATATGGAGAAACCAGAACTCTCATGTACTGCTTGTAGGTGGGCAAACTGGTCAAACCTCTTTGGAAAGTGCTTAACCGTAAATTCTAAAAAATATATGGATATCCTATAATCCAGAAATTCCACTCTGGGGTAGAAACCTAACAGAAATACATATATGTTCATAATAGAACTATTTATAATAGCCAAAAATTAGAAATTTCCAAAATGTCTATTAATAATAAAATGGAAAAAATATTGTACTATATGCAAATAATAGAATATTACACAACAATGACAACAATCTACAATTACATGCAACAATATTGATGTCTCAACATAATATAGAGTAGAAGAAACATAAACAAAAGAGTACATACTGTATGATGTCATTTATACGAAATTCAAAAACAAGCAAAAATAATCTATCATGTTTAAAGTCAGGATTGTGGTTAATTTGGGGGGAGGCAGATAGTGACTATGATGAACCATGGAGCAATGGGTCTTATGATGGTAATATTCTGTTTTGTAACCTTAATGCCTGTTACACAGTTATATAAAGTCTGTGAAATTAATTGTGAATATTAATTGAACTCATTTTATATGTGAACGTATATGTGTATTATACTTCAATAAAAGCTTAAAAACAAGGGCGCCTGGGTGGCTCAGTTGGTTAAGCGACTGCCTTCGGCTCAGGTTATGATCCTGGAGTCCTGGGATCGAGTCCCACGTCGGGCTCCCTGCTCAGCAGGGAGTCTGCCTCTCTCTCTGACCCTCCCCCCTCTCATGCTTTCTATCTCATTCTCTCTCTCAAATAAATAAATAAAATCTTAAAAAAAAAAAAGCTTAAAAACAACTCAATCATCAAAAGATGTCTTATTTTCTGGTATTCCTATTTACTTTATATTTCCATTTTTAAGATATTGGTAAAGGCAATAATTGTCTTTATTCCACATCATGATTTTCCCACATATAATAACATAGAGAAAAGCAAATAACTTGGCATCTGGCATTTCAGGCAGCCACATTTAAGAATAAAGAGAATCCAGTGCAGTAGTACATGATATTAAAATATGGCAAAAAACTAAATACTTGATATGTGAAAATACTGACATTGTGTTCACAATTCTAAAATGTAAAGTCTATTTGGACAATATCATTTCCTTAATAACCAATTGATACTGTAATTGTCTGCTAAGCAAATGCATTACACCAATTATAAAAATTACATTATAATTATTGCAGTCCATTTGTTCTCTCAACAAATTATAAGCGGTCTTAGAATAAAAGAAACCTAGAGCTGACAAGTGCAACTTTACTGGGGGGAAAATATTGCATTCTTTTTTTTTTTTTATGTTATGTTAATCACCATACATTACATCATTAGTTTTTGATGTAGTGTTCCATGATTCATTGTTTGCATATAACACCGAGTGCTCCATTCAGTACATGCCCTCTTTAATACCCATCCCCCCACCCCTCCCTCCCCTCTAGAGCCCTCAGTTTGTTTCTCAGAGTCCACAGTCTCTCATGGTTCGTCTCCCCCTCCGATTTCCCCCCCTTCATTCTTAAAAATTTAAGAATATTATTTGTTTGAAGAGGTTTGATAATTCTTGTGCTCTTAATAATGAGTTAATGGAAAAAATGTTCCTTTGTGTTACTCATTTGAAAACAATTATTATTTAGTGTCTATATGTGCCAGTACTAAATATATATTTGCTAGCACGTATTAGTGAGCCTGGCAGTTTTATGTTCTGAGACACACCAAGAAGGTGATATAAGATAACTATAGTCTCATCCAGTATCATGGTAGCAGGAAAGTGATAGATGCATTTAACTTAACATTTAGCATATTTACTATTGCATAGAAAGACAGAATATGGGAAGTTTAATTTTACTTCAACAAATGTTTACTGAATGTTATAGAAGCCAGTCACCGTGAGCTTTTTGTTGTTGTTTTTGTGGGCTTTTGTTTGCTTTTTTTTTGATTGTTTGATTTTTACAATCCTAAGTAAGAAATACATGGTCTGTGTTCTTACAGAGCTTTCACTCTGGTGAAGAAGACAAACATTGCCACTACGATATATTCTAACAAGATCTAACATATGGGAAGTAGGGGAGCTCTCAGAACACAGAGAAAGGCACTTAATCAAGACTTGTGAGAAGGGGAAAATGAATGGCTTTTTGAAAGAAGTGAACCCTAGGTAGGAACCTGAAAGGGGTAGGCGCAGGCCCAGCACAGCAGAAACAGGACACAGAGAAGTGAAAATTTGTCTTACATAAAAAGGACAGTCTCACAGGCTGAAGAGAGCATGTCAAGTTGAAGAAAAGTAAATGGTTGGTATGTCAAGGAGTTAACACTGAGGTGGGGAACAGCAAGGTATGAGGCTTCAGAAATAAGGGAGACCAAAGTGAAAGGACTTTGGGGATTCTTCCAAGGAGGAAGAAATCCCTGAAATTTTTTGGAGCAATAGAATATTATCATCAGATATGTATTACAGTGAAATCATATCAGCTTCAATGAGAAAAACAGACTGAAGATAAAGAAAGAAAGAAGGAGAATATGAACATTTAGAATTTGCTGTGGTGCCTAAGGCCTGAGAGGTCAGTAACCTGAATTAGGATCCAGGGGCTATGGGGATGACAATGGAAATGAACTGGAAAGAAGTTTAAGAAATAAAGTCTATAGGACAAGGCAATGAAATAAATATTAGGCTCTAAGGGAAGAGGCAAAGATTAAAATAGGTTTCTTTCTCTAGAACTGGGGAGATGTTAATGATTTTCACTAGCACTGGGAACATAGGAGGATGTGTACCTTGGCAGTGGTGTTGTTGGTGTTGAGATCTTGGTTTTTTGATGGGTGAATTCAGTGATACACTAAAAGTTTTAGCACTCCACATGGTCAAGCTTTTGTATTGAATTGTTTTCATAGATGCACAGATGGGAAACAATGTGTAATTAAAAAGGACTTTCTATCTTTATTGGTATCTCTTGAAGAATTTTAGAGATTAATTCATTACCAGAAGTAACATTTTCAAAATCACTTTTCCATGCCTCTCCAATTTCGTTTACTTGATGGTGGTTCTGGAGGTTTTCACTAAACACTCCCCTATATCCGATCTGCAAAGTTGTTCTCATTTTTCTTGACAGCACCTGCCTTTTAATTATCTAGATAAACTCCTTACTCTATTTCCTTTTGCGGGTTTTTGTTGTTGTTGTTTTTGCCTCTTTGTATTTTGCATGGATTCCCCACATCAAAGAAAGCATGGGATTGACATTACTTTCTAGAACTTTTCCACCAGTCAGGACCAGAAGCCATAGCAACAAAAATCAAGATGAGACTACTTAGTTAAAAACTATTTCATTGTTGGGTGCCTGGGTGGCTCAGTTGGTTAAGCAACTGCCTTCAGCTCAGGTCATGATCCTGGAGTCCCAGGATTGAGCCCCGCATCGGGCTCCCTGCTCAGCAGGGAGTCTGCTTCTCCCTCTGACCCTCCCCACCTCATGCTCTCTCTCCCTATCTCATTCACTCTCTCAAATAAATAAATAAAATCTTAAAAAAAAGACTATTTCATTGTTTTTATATAAATATGTGAAACTTGTTAAGAAGAAATGAATCTAAATGAGTTCCACAGCCTGGAAATCCTGGTGATATCCTTGTGACATCCAAGTAAGGCCTGTAATGTAGTTCACTGCACTTTCCTGATATCAGTTTCCTGGTTCTGATAATTTACTGTAGTTATGTAAGTTGTTGTCATTAGGGAAAGCAGGATATTGGATACAGGAGACTGCTCAGTACTACTTTTTCAACTTCTTGGTTGTCGATAATAATTTCAAAGTAAAGTTAGGAAAAAGAAATGCAAGCTAATATATATTGACAGAAGCCATATCAGTTCTGTGTTTGCATGAAATGGAGTAGAGGAGGAGAGGCAGGAAGTATAAATACTTATAAATACTTTATAAACATATATATATATATATATACATATATATAAAATCATTGTCTTGATTGCATTGGTGGTTTAACAGATATATAACATATGTCAAAATGTATCAAATTTTGTAGTTTTAGTATGTACCATTTATTGTATGTTAAATTTACATAAAATATATATATTTTTTAATTTTATTATGTTATGTTAGTCACCATACAATACATCATTGGTTTTTGATGTGGTGATCCATGATCCATTGTTTTCAAATAACACCCAGTGCTCCATGCAGTATGTGCCCTCCTTAATACCCATCATCGGGCTAACCAATCCCCCCTCCCCCCTCCCCTCTAAAACCCTGTTTATTTCTCAGAGTCCATAGTCTCTCATGGTTCATCTCTCCCTCCAATTCCCCCCCCGCTCATTTTTCCCTTCTTTCTCCTGATGCCCTCCATGCTATTCCTTATGTTCCACAAATAAGTGAAACCGTATGATGATTGACTTTCTCTGCTTGACTTATTTCACTTAGCATAATCTCCTCCAGTCCCATCCATGTTGATGTAAAAGTTGGCTATTCATCCTTTCTGATGGCTGAGTAATATTCCACTGTATATATGGACCACATCTTCTTTATCCATTCATCTGTTGAAGGGCACCTTGGCTCTTTCCACAGTTTGGCTATTGCAGACATTGCTGCTATGAACATTGGGGTGCACATGGCCCTTCTTTTCACTACGTCTGTGTCTTTGGGGTAAATACCCAGGAGTGCAATTGCTGGGTCATAGGGTAGCTCTATTTTTAAATTTTTGAGGCACCTCCACACTGTTTTCCAAAGTGGCTGTATCAACTTGCATTCCCACCAACAGTGTAAGAGGGTTCCCCTTTCTCCACAACCTCTCCAACATTTGTTATTTCTTTCCCTGTCCATTTTTGCCATTCTAACTGGTGTAAGGTGGTATCTCATTGAGGTTTTGATTTGTATTTCCCTGATGCCAAGTGATATTGAGCACTTTTTCCTGTGTCTGTCTGCCATTTGGATATCTTCTTCAGAGAAATGTCTTTTTATATCTTCTGCCCACTTTTTGACTTGATTATTTGTTTTTTGAGTGTTGAGTTGGAGAAGTTCTTTATAGATCTTGGATAGCAGCCCTTTATCTGTAGTGTCATTTGCAAATATCTTCTCCCATTCTGTGGGTTGCCTCTTTGTTTTGTTGACTGTTTCCTTTGCTGTGCAGAAGCTTTTTATCTTGATGAATTCCCAAAAGTTCATTTTTGCTTTTGTTTCATTAGCTTTTGGAGATGTATCTTGAAAGAAGTTGGTGTGGGCGATGTCAAAGAGCTTACTGCCTATGTTCTGCTCTAGGATTTTGATGGATTCCTGTCTCACATTGAGGTCTTCCATCCACTTTGAGTTTATCTTTGTGAATAGTGTTAGAGAATAGTCAAGTTTCATTCTTCTGCATGTGGCTGTTCAACTTTCCCAGCACCATTTATTGAAGAGACTGTCTTTTTTCCATTGCATGTTTTTTCCTGCTTTGTCAAAGATTATTTGACCATAGAGTTGAGGGTCCATATCTGGGTTCTCTATTCTGTTCCACTGGTCTATATATCTGTTTTTGTGCCAGTACCATGCTGTCTTGGTGATCACAGCTTTGTAATATAGCTTGAAATTGGGCAACATGATGCCCCCAGCTTTGTTTTTCTTTTTCAACATTTCCTTGGTGATTTGGGGTCTTTTCTGATTCCATACAAATTTTAGGATTGTTTGTTCCAGCACTTTGAAAAATGTCATTGGAATTTTGATCAGGATGGCATTGAAGGTATAGATTGCTCTGGGTAGCATAGACATTTTAACAATGTTTATTCTTCCAATCCATGAGCATGGAATATTTTTCATCTTTTTGTATCTTCTTCAATTTCTTTCATGAGTGCTTTGTAGTTCCTAGAGTATAGATCCTTTACCTCTTTGGTTAGATTTATTCTGAGGTATCTTATGGTTTTTGGTGCTATTGTAAATGGAATCGTTTCTCTAATTTCTCTTTCTACAGTTGCATTGTTAGTGTATAAGAAAGCAACTGATTTCTGTGCATTGATTTTGTATCCTGTCACATTACTGAATTGCTGTAGGAGTTCTAGTAATTTGGGGGTGGAGTCTTTTGAGTTTTCCACATAAAGTATCATGTCGTCTGTGAAAAGAGAGAGTTTGACTCTTCTTTGCCAATTTGAAGAGCTTTTATTTCTTTTTGTTGTCTGATTGCTGTTGCTAGGACTTCTAGTACTATGTTGAACAATAGTGGCGAGAGTGGGCATCCTTGACGTGTTCCTGATCTTAAGGGAAAGGCTCTCAGCTTTTCCCCATTGAGGATGATATTCGCTGTGGGTTTTTCAGAGATGGATTTTGTGAACTTGAGGAATGTTCCCTCTATCCCTATACTCTGAAGAGTTTTAATCAGGAAAGGATGTTGTATTTTGTCAAATGCTTTTTCTGCATCAATTGAGAGGACCATATGGTTCTTCTCCCTCCTCTTATTAATGTGTTCTATCACACTGATTGATTTGCGAATGTTGAACCACCCTTTCATCCCGGGGATAAATCCCATTTGGTCGTGGTGGATGATCCTTTTAATGTATTGTTGGATCCTATTAGCTAGGATTTTGTTGAGGATTTTGGAATCCATATTCATCAGGGATATCGGTCTGAAATTCTCCTTTTTGATGGGGTGTTTGCCTGGTTTGGGGATTAAGGTAATGCTGGCCTCATAGAATGAGTTTGGAAGTTTTTCGTCTGTTTCTATTTTTTGAAAGAGCTTCAGGAGAATAGGTATTATTTCTTCTTTGAATGTTTGGTAGAATTCCCCAGGGAATCCATCAGGCCCTGGACTCTTGTTTTTTGGGAGGTTTTTGATCACTGCTTCAATCTCGTTCCTGGTTATTGGCCTATTCAGGTTGTCGATTTCTTCCGGTTTCAGTCTTGGCAGCTTATAGGTTTCCAGGAAGGCCTCCATTTCATCCAGATTGCTCAGTTTATTGGCATATAGTTGTTGATAATAATTTTTAATAATTATTTCTATTTCCTTGGTGTTAGTCGTGATCTCTCCCCTTTCATTTATAATTTTATTAATTTGGGTCCTTTCTCCTTTCTTTTGGATAAGTCTGGACAGTGGTTTATCGATCTTATTAATTCTTTCAAAGAACCAACTTCTAGTTTCGTTGATCTGATCTACTCTGTTTCTGGTTTCTAATTCATTGATTTCTGCTCTAATTTTAATTATTTCTCTTCTAATGCATGGCTTAGGCATTGTTTGTTGCTTTTTTCTAGTTCTTTAAGGTGTAGAGTTAGTTGGTGAATTTGGGATTTTTCTATTTTTTTGAGTGAGGCTTGGATGGCTATGTATTTCCCCCTAGGACCGCCTTTGCAGTATCCCATAGGTTTTGGACCGATATGTTTTCACTCTCATTGATTTCCGTGAATTGTTTAAGTTCTTCTTTAATTTCCTTATTGACCCAAACATTCTTGAGCAGAGGGGTCTTTAGCTTCCAAGTGTTTGAATTTCTGCCAATTTTTTTCTTGTGATTGAGTTCCAGTTTTAAAGCACTGTGGTCTGAGAATATGCAGGGGATAATCTCAATCTTTTGGTATTGGTTGAGACCTGATTTGTGACCCAGTATATGGTCTATTCTGGAGAAAGTTCCATGTGCGCTTGAGAAGAATGAGTATTCTGTTGTTTTAGGGTGGAATGTTCTGTAAATATCTATGAGGTCCATCTGGTCCAATGTATCATTCAAAGCTCTTGTTTCCTTGTTGATTTTCTGCTTAGATGATCTGTCCATTGCTGAGAGTGGAATATTGAGGTCTCCTACAATTAACATATTGTTATCAATATACCTCTTTATTTTGGTTAACAGTTGGGTTATGTAGATGGCTGCTCCCATGTTGGGGGCATAGATATTTACAATTGGTAGATCTTCTTGTTGGATAGACCCTTTAAGAATGACATAGTGTCCTTCTGTGTCTCTTATTACAGATTTTAGTTTAAAATCTAATTTGTCTGATATAAGAATTGCTACCCTAGCTTTCTTTTGAGGTCCGCTGGCATGGAAGATGGATCTCCAGCCCTTCACTTTCAGTCTGGATGTTATCTTTAGGTTCAAAATGAGTATCTTATAGACAGCATATGGATGGGTCCTGTCTTTTTATCCAATCTGCAACCTTGTGCCATTTTATGGGAGCATTTAGGTCATTCACATTGAGAGTGATTATTGAACGATATGAATTAATTGTCATCATGTTGCCTGTGAATACGTTGTTTTTATAGATTGTCCCTGTAAATTTCTGTTGTAGATCACTCTTGGCGTCTTTCTCCTTTTATAGAACACCCCTTAATATTTCTTGCAGGGCTAGCTTAGTGGTCACATATTCTTTCAGTTTCTGCCGGTCGTGGAAGCTCTGCATCTCTCCATCCATTCTAAATGAAAGCCTTGCCGGATAAAGTATTCTTGGCTGCATGTTCTTCTCATTTAGTACCCTGAATATGTCTTGCCAGGCCTTTCTGGCTTGCCAGGTCTCTGTGGATAGGTCTGACGTTGTTCTGATGTTTCTCCCTCCGTACGTAAGGAATCTCTTCCCCCTAACTGCCCTTAAGATGGTTTCCTTGGTTCTAAGATTTGCAAGTTTTACTATTACATGCCGGAGTGTTGGCCTGTTTTCCTTGATCTTAGGAGGGTTCCTCTCTGCCTCTAGGACTCGAATGTTTGTTTCATTCCCCAGATTATAGGGAAGTTCTCAGCTATGATCTGCTCAAATACATCTTCTAGTCCTCTCGCTCTCTCTCTCCACTCCCTCTGGGATTCCAATTATTCTGACATTGGAACGCTTCATGGTGTCACTTATTTCTCTGATTCTATTTTCGTGGATTCTGGGTTGTTTTTCCCTGGCCTCCTCTTTTCCCTTTTTATCTATTATATTGTCTTCCAGGTCGCTTATTCTCTCTTCTGCCTCAGTTACCCTAGCTGTTAGATTATCTAGATTGGATTGGATCTCATTGATAGCATTTTTAAGTTCTGCCAATTCACCTTTTATTTCTGCCCTTAGAGACTCTATGTTGCCATTAATTGATTTCTCCATTCTAGCCATTGTCTTCACAATTGCTAGCCTGAATTCCATCTCTGACATCTTGGTTATATCTGCATCCATTTGTAAATCTGCAGCATAAGTCATAATCTCTGAGTCTTTTCTATTTTGGGGGCTCCTCCTAGTCATTCTGTTGATGGGTGTTTGAGGGAATGTATAGAGTCCAAATCATTGACAAGAACCCAAGCAAGAGGCACCTGTTTTCTTGGGACCTTAGAGTTGCTGGCCTCTTGTTTTCCCAGCCTGTCTTCTGGGGGAGGGGCCTCATGCGCTATTACACAGGCAACCCTGTTTGGGCAGAGTTGCCCTGCCCCCCTGTGGCAGGGGATGGGCTCAGCGGGAATCAGTTTTTGTGGCTTTTGTTCTCTGGCAGCTTTCCCTGGTGGCTTTCCGTGTCTCTTCCGCGAGTCAGAGCAGAAGAGACCGTTTCCAACCCCTTGCCTCAGAGCAGAGACCTCAGTCTGTTCTTCAGTGAGCTCTCCAGGCCACACCATCTCCGTTTCTGTCCGTGCTGCTATAAACTGCAGCGGCCTGGGTTGTGCGCCCCTCCGCAGCGCCCCCAGTCCTGCCTCCAGGTCAGAGCACGTCTCTGCCCTTTGTGCTTCTAAAACCACCAGCCACTCCCAGTTCGAGTGCGCACGACCCCGCTATTCTGGGTTTCCGCCCCGGGGGCTGCAGTTCGCAGGCACGACCCCGCCGCTCTGGGTTTCCACCCCGGGGGCTGCCCTAAAGTCCTTTCCCTGCCACTACCGGTCTGCAAGTCTGTGCCTCGTCCACAGCGCACGAGGCTGTCACTCACCGGCGGTGTAGGATCCCCACGGCCAGGCACCCTCCTGCTGCCATTTATCCTCTGATATCTGCCTGTGGAATCATGGCTCCTCGCTTCGTACCTCAAAACCAACTGCCTGCGATATTCTGTTTGTAGAGATCCAGATCTTCTTACATCTCAGGCTGGTTTCGTGGGTGCTCAGAGTGGTCTGGCAGTTATCCAGCTCAATTCCGGGGGCCAGTTGGAATAGGGTCCCTTACTCCTCCGCCATCTTTCCCCCTCCTCTCCACATAAAATTTTTTTTAAATTGCATTTAGGATCAATAACAGGAAGTATATAAATATATATATATACATATATATATGTATGTATATATATATATATATATATATATTTAAGATGGTTTGGAAGCATGACCTGAGGGAATTTAACCTCACTGTGGAACAAAAAGTTTCTTTAAATGATTCCTATAAGATAGGGAGAGAGAGAGAGAGAGAGAGAGAAGATGGAAGGGAAAGGGGAGGAAGACAGTAGATATCTAAAAACTGCAGGGGTAACTCAGGTGAAGAAGAAAGTGAGAGAAGAATGTCAGAAGATCATGCATAGCAAAGACAACAGCCTAAGAAAAAGACCCAGGCATAAAGGAGTTTGTCTTGTTAAAGCATTATTGAAAGACTATTGAGTGGCTAGAGAACAGGAAGCTGAGAGATAAAATGGAAAATCCTGAGATTGAAGATGTAGGCACCAGAAATATCTTAGTAAATTTGGAGTTTGTTCCAAAAGTAAATTAAATCTACAAAAGTTCTTGCATTCTCTGAAATGTCTAAGCTTGTTTTCTTTCAATGAAATAAAAGACAGCATAGTACCAAATTTATAAAAATGTTGTATTTGTTATATATCAGATTATGGGCAAATTGCTAAAGGAAAGAGGCATAATTCTCATGTAATTTTCTTCCTTCCTTCTCTCTCCCTGATGGCTCCTCACTCTCTCACTGTGGTTTCTCCTTGAAACTGTTATAAACAAAGCCACAGCTATTCTGGGCTGTTTCATTTAGAGTGGGTGGGCCCTGGAAGAACACTTGAAGAGAGCTAAACAAGCAGAAGCTGAAGAGAGCTAGGAGAAAGAATTTAGAGGTATTCTTTCTGCAAATATGCAAAATGTTTCAAGAAAATAATTCAGGCTTCCTGTTCCCAGACTAATGTCATCAGTCGATGCTGTTCTTTTCCAGCAAGCTAAGCAGAAGTAATCTTCAATTTGATATACTTTGTCTTTGTAGTGGGTACTGCTTTGTTGTCTGTAACCCATTCCCTCTTCTTCATGGTAATAGCATTCTGAATTTCTTTTGGTGAATCACCCCACCTCCATTCCTAACCATGTAAATTGGTTGGACTTGGAACTGCCTCAGTACCAGGAGCAACTTTATATAGTTTAAGACAATCTGCAACAAAGTTTCCCTGGGCCATCAGAATTGGTTCAGAAACGGGCTTATCATACAACTGTAGTCAAAGATACAATAGGTGCACAGAAAATTCAGAGCATGGTCAATAATGACCTAAAGGAGCTCTTCCTTTACCTTTATTGTCAAGCAGATGTAGAGGATGATGTTAAGTATATTTAGGCCAGGATGGCAAGGTAGTGGTAGCAGAAACGTAGGGCACATGTAAAACTTGCTGATAGGGAACTAGATTTATATTTTAGTGGATATTAAAGGGAAATGAGATTTTTTTTAAAGAATATACCAGGAACCAAACTTCCTTGTAATTTTGTTTTCTTCCCCATGGCAAGGAAAGAAACATTAAGGTTCATTGAAGATCAATGACAGAAAAATTTAACAATCTACAGTGTTTCATATTTCAGTTACTTTGTGTTCCCATGTATATCTCTATATGAAGGAAACTGTCTGCAATTAATAAGAATCTCTGTGCTTTATATATCTACTCCATAGACCAATTACAAACTCTTAGACCAGAAATTAAGGAGCCAAATTATTTAAGGTCAGAGTTGCAATCTCATGAAAGGAAAAAAGTGTAAGGTAAATACACGGTAATCAGCAGGTAGAAGAAAGGAAGCATGCAAGTTTATGACTAGTAATGCCATCAGAGATGACAAGTAGTAAATATTAAAGCTTAGAAAATTATATGTGTATATATGTATATATGCATGCATGAATATATTTTTTTTTTCACAAAGTTAGAATACTCCATATGTTTAAGCCAGAAAGGGAACCCATTGGTAATGCTGAAGCTAATGCTACCTTGAGAAATCATGTTAGACAAGAGACTGAAGTCATACTGGCTTCATGAGTATCTAGGGTTTACCAGAACTATTTTCCTCTGAGTTCAGAGACTGGACTAGGAAAGAAGTGGGAGTAAGAGTCAATGCAGGATATATGTTATTAATAAAGGTGATATATTTTGAGATATTTAAAAAGCATTCATCATTAGTTAAATTCAAGACAGAGTAAGTGCCATGGGGACAATAACACAGCATAAAAAGGACAGCCTGTATGATGCTACTTAGATGATTTCATCAGGATACAATGTTTGCAAAGCTCATATTTGAACGGAGACCTGAATGATAAATAAAGTATAAAGCCAAGTGAAAATGTGAGGAGAGCATTTCAGGCAGAGAAAATAGTAAATATAAAGTTCTTAGGTGAGAAATTAACTTGCCTTGTTGAATTGCACTAAAAAGGCCAGTATACATGGGGTATTTTGTGTGAGAGTAACACAAGATTAATTTAAAGACATAGGCAAAATCAAATCATGGAAGGCTTTCTGTCGAGGTCACTGTGTGTGCACTTTCATGTTTATAAATCAACATATATGCTTGCTATTGCTTTAGATTTTTTGTCTAAAAAAATCTCTTTAGATTTTCTGCTTTGTGGAAACACTTGAAAAAAGGAGTAAATTAGTTCCTAGGAGTCTATTGAAGTAAACTAGGACTAAAATGTTAGAAGTGAAGATAACTTAATATAATCAGATATATGATGACAGTAAAACCAACAGGTTTTGCCAGTGGATTTGATGTGTGGGAAATCAGGGATGACTTCCATGTTTTAGATTAGGAACTTGGTAAGTAGTGTTGCCATTGCCTAAAATGGGGGAAGTTGACTATTAAACAGTATGCTCTGAATATACTCAGTTTGGGATCCTCAAAGGAAGGTTAAGTGGCAATGCTGCAGGTAAATCTGAAGCTTAAGAGATATGCTAGCACTAGACATGGGACTCCATCTAAAGGGAAAATACTTCAGTGGGGGAAAAAATAATGGCCAAAAATTGAACGTTTCAACCTTCCACTATTTAGAGGTCAGTCAAAAGATGAGGGGCCAGCAAAGAAAACTAAGAATTAACAGTCAAAGGTAAGATGAAAACAATAAAAAGAAATACTTTTTTTTTTAAGATTTCACTTATTTATTTGACAGAGACACAGTGAGAAAGGGAACACAAGCAGGGGGTGTGGGAGAAGGAGAAGCAGGGAGCCCGATGTGGGGCTCCATCCTAGGACCCTGGGATCATGACCTGAGCTGAAGGCAGATGCTTAATGACTGAGCCACCCAGGTGCCCCAATAAAAAGAAATTCTTAAAGATAAAAGATTTTCACAAAAATGAAAATTGCTCCTGAGAAAGATTGACCACTATAAGAACAAACAATTTATTAGATCCAAGCAAGACATGCCAATGGTACATGAAGGCTTGTATGTATTTAAAATATTTGGACAGGAGTTGGTAAAACTTCCATTCCTAGAAACTACGTTGGGAAGTTTTCCTGGCACAATCTAGTTGGAAAGATGTTTTGCAATTTTGCAAAGAGCTTTAAATGTGTAAATACTGCTTAACCCCGTCTTATGGCCCCTAAGAAAATAATTTGAAATATGACAAAATCTCTACACAAATGTCATCATTTTAAAGTTATTTCTAATAATGAAAAGCTGTAAATAATTTCAGTGTCAATCACTATGTGAATGGGTAGGCAAAGTGGCACACCTACATAATAAAATATTAAACATGTTATTGAAGAATTTATAATGATGTGAAAAATACAAATATTTATAGTCAAATTAAAAACACAATTACATAAATAATGCATAGGATATATATCAGGTATTAGGTATATGTACATCAGGTATATATATATATATGTATGTATATATAATATATGTCAGGTATATATATAGATAGATATAGATACAGATATTTCTCAGGTGAAATATACATCTGCAGGGTTCAGATGAGACCAGGTGTTGCTTATTCAGTATCTCAAGCCCAGAAAGATGGATTAATTCTCAAAGGAATTGATATTGAACTTGTATCAAAACCAGCTGCTTTGATTCAGCAAGACACAGCAGTTAAAAACAAGGATATCAGAAAAATTTTGGATGGTATATATGTTTCTGAAAATGGAACAGTTCAACAGGCTGATGAGTAAGATCTAAGTTGTCCAGCTACAGAAAGAGCAAGATGCTGGATCATTTTTTCAGACTTATTTGCAATAAAAGCTGTACTGATTTGGGACTTTTTCTTAAAAAAAAAAAAGTTACCACTGTTTCCTTTATCAAATGTGAAACAATTTTTTTTTTAGGTTAGGTTATAGTAGGACTAAAATTTTACTATGATTTCCAAGTGGGATTTATTCCCAGGATGCAAGCATGGTTCAAATTTTACACATCAGTCAACGTGATATATCCCATCAAAATGAGAAAGGGTAAAATCCATAAGACCATTTTTTATAATTATTTATATTGCTGTGATTTTGGTTGTTATCTCTCCTCTTTCATTCATGATTTTATATATTTAGATCTTTTTTTCTTTTTGATAAATCTGGCTAGGGGTTTATCAATTTTATTAATTCTTTCAAAGAACCAGCTCTTATTTTTGTTGATCTGTTCTACTATTCTGTTTGTTTCTTTGCTTCCGTATCATTTATTTCTGCTCTCATCTTTATTATTTCCCTTCTGCTGGCTTTAGGCTTTATTTGCTATTCTTTTTCTATTTCCTTTAGGTGTAAGGTTTGGTTGTGTATTTGAGACTTTTCTTGCTTCTTGAGGTAGGCCTGTATTGCAATATACTTCCCTCTTAGGACCACCTTTGCAGCATCCCAAAGGATTGTCTGTTTTGGACTATTGTGTTTTCATTTTCATTTGTTGTCATGTCTTTTTTCATTTCTTTAGATGCAGACAAAGCATTTGACAAAGTAAAACAGCCATTCATGATGAAACCCTCAATCAAGTAGGTTGAGAGGGAACATACCTCAACATAATAAAGGTCTTATATTAAAAACCCCCAGTTAACATCATACTCAATGCGGAAAACCTGGGAGCTTTTCCCCTAAGGTCAGGAATAAGACAAAGATGCTCACTCTCACCACTTTTATTCAACATACTACTGAAAATCCTAACCATAGCAATCAAACAAGATGAAGGAATAAAGTACACCCAAACTAGTAAGGAAGAAGTAAAACTTTCACTATTTGCAGATGACATGATACTATATATTGAAGCCCCTAATGACACCATCAGAAAACTACTAGAACTCACAAATGAATTCAGTAAGGTCACAGGACACAAAATCAATGTGCTGAAATCCATTGCATTTTTATACAATAATAATGAAACAGTAGAAAGAAAAATTAAGAAAATAATCCTATTTACAACTGTAACAAAAATAGTAAATTACCTAGGAATGAACTTAACCACAGAAGTGGAAGACCTGTACTCTGAAAACTATACAACTTTGATGAAAGCAACTGAAGACAACACAAAGAAATGGACAGATGCTCACGGATTAGAAGAAAAATATTGTTAAAATGTCTATACTACCCAAAGCAATCTACACATTTAATGTAATCTCTATTAAAATATGAACACCATTTTTCACAGAACTAGAAGAAACAATCCTAAAATTTGTATGGAACCACAAAAGACTCCTAATAGCCAACACAATTTTGAAAAAGAAAAGCAAAACTGGAGGTATCACAATTCCAGACTTCAAGTTATATTACAAAGCTGTAGTAATCAAAACAGTATGGTACTGGCACAAAAATAGACACATAGATCAATGAAACAAAATAGAAAGCCCAGAAATAAACCCATGGTTATATGGTCAGTTAATATTTGACAAAGGAGGAAAGAATATGCAATGGGAAAATGAATGTCTCTTGGTGTTGGGAAAACTGGACAGTTACATGCAAAAGAATGAAACTGGACCACTTTCTTACACCATACACAAAAATAAACTCAAAATGGAGTAAGGACCTAAGTGTGAGACCTGAAACCATAAAAATCCTAGAAGAGAGCAAAAGCAGTGATTTCTCTGACAAACAAAACTAAAAGGCAACCTCCCGAATGGGTTAAGATATTTGCAAATGACATATCTGATAAAGGATTAGTATCCAAAATATATAGAGAACTTATACAACTCAAGACCAAATAAATAAATAAATAATTCAAATAAAAAATGGGCAGAAGGCATGAATAGAAAGTTCTCCAAAGAAGACATATGGATGACCAACAGACAAACGAAAAGGTACTCAAAATCCATTCATCATCAGGGAAATTCAAATCAAAACCACAATGAGATATCACCTCATACTTGTCAGAATGGCTGAAATAAAAAACACAAGAAGCAACAAGTGTTGATGAGGATGTAGAGAAAAAGGAACTCTTGTGCAGTTTTGGTAGGAATGCAAACTGGTGCAGCATTTTGTGTCTGTGGAAGATGGTATGGAGGTTCCTCAAAAAATTAAAAATAGAACTACCCCATGATCCAGTAATTGTGCTATTGGGTATTTTCCCAAAGAATACAAAAACACTAATTTGAAGGGATGAATTCAGTAAAGTTTCAGGATACAAATATCCCTATGTCTATTGCAGGATTATTTACAATAGTCAAACTGGGATAGCAGCCCAAGTATCTATTAATAGATGAATGGAAAAAGTGGTGGTATATAGAGAGAATGGAATATTATTCAGCCATAAAAAGAATGAAATCTTGCCATTTACAACAACATGGATGGGTCTAGAGAGTATAATGCTAAGTGAAATAAGCTGGTCAAAGTAAAGTAAGTACCATATGATTTCATTTGGATACAGAATGAACAAAACAGTCAAGGAAAAAAAAGAGAGAGAGAGAGACAAACCAAAAAGCAGATTCTGAACTATAGAGAATAAACAGATGGTTATCAGAAGAGAGGTGAGTGGGGGGGGATGGGTGAAATAGGTGAAAGGAATTAAGAGTACACTTATCTTGATGAGCGCTCAATAATACATGGAATTGTTGAATCACTATATTGTACATCTAAAACTAATATAACACTGTATGTTAACTATACTGGAATTAAATTTTTAAAAAACTGCACACAGAGCCTCAAAATTTACTGTGATTTCAATGAGAAAATGACTTTTGAATATCTGAATTACAAATCAGCTCAGGAAATTCAAATGCACCTCTTCTTTTCACCTATACCTCCATTTCAAGAAATATATCTGAAAGAAATAATTATGCAAGTATGTAAAGGCACCTACACAAGGATTGTCTTTCAGAACTTTTTATAGTAGACTATTTAGAAATCAACTCAGTGCGCATCAAAAAGGAGTTAGCAGGATACAATGGAATGTGACACACCCTTTAAACGAAAGGAAAATCTATACGTACAGATAAAATAGTTGTCCTTAGCATATTGTAGAGTTGAATAATGGTAGATCACTTTTTCTCATTGAATATTATCTGATAAGCATTTCCTAGCTAATTAATAACCTTAGAAAATGTTTTAATGACAAATAATTAAATATTTTCTATTGATCAATGCACTGCAATTTATTTAGCCATTCTCCAGTTATGGGGCAGTTAAAGGAAAATAAACACACAAAAAAGTCTCTTTATATATAATCTTCATTAACTTTAGTGTAGAGTTGCATGGTTAAAAGAAATGCATTATATAATTTTCCATTACTAAAAGAAGCCCTTAGATTATTACATACAGGAAAAAGAAAGCACATACTTAATACTGTGAATATGAAAGGTTTGCAACATTATCCTTTAATATAAGATAAGAAGACTTCTTAATTATGCAGAAGGTTCTAAAATCTAAAATTGTTTCCTCACATAATTGACTGTCTTGTATAGCAACTTTTCATCATGTATTAGCAGAATATTACGCTATTGATCAAATAAAGGAAAGTAGAACTAATATAAATAAACAAACTTCCAGTTATGAGATAAATAAGTTATAGGGATGTAATGTACACCATGATGATTATAGAAAGAAATATGTATATTATTTATGTATTATTCACCAAAAATAGCATTCAAAAAGTGATGCTTGAAGTATGTAAATTTTTTGGTGAATAAATAGTCATACAACAAGTATGGGATAATTATATAATAACTGTAATTATATTTAATTATGTAATTTGACATTAATGCAAATCTTTTCAATTCATGGTTATATAACATCAGATTTTAGAATTTTAATTTATTAGCATAAAATACAATTTAAAAGTATATTTTATCACTACCAGATAGAAGCCAAAATCTGAAAACTGATATTTTTTCTTAAACGGAGAGTACTAAAAACACAATTTCTGCCTAATTAAATTATAAATGATATAATGTTTTAATTGGCAAATAAAATTTTATTATATCTAAGAAACATTATTTATCTTATTTGTGAATATTACTTAGAAATAGGAACTTAAGATGGGGATAAAATTAAAATTTGATTAATATTTCAAGAATTCAGGTTAGATTTTCTTATCACTTTTTCTGCCAATTTCTTAATGCATTATGGGCTTTAAGTATTAGTAAGATTCAAGATGTAAATGAATGAATTTGAATATTGAGGAGACATCTAACAGTCTCAAATGCATGAAAAAATTTATAAACGTGATTAAAATTACTGATTGAAAATATCCTAAACCCTTTTGGTTTTAAATATGCATCTGGACAAATGTTCTCCGATTCTGTCTCATAGTTTCTACTTCATTACAATGTTTAATCTATTTCTTGAAATAGAACTTAGAATCAGAGGTGGGAGCAGCAGTAAATAAAGAAAGAAAATTCTGTTTGCATATTTTCTGCCCTAAAATCAACTAGAATAGATTTATTGGATTACCTATGTGTATCTCAAGAGTTTCCACTCCTGAATTGCATTCCATAAAGAATGTTGTAGGCTTATCAATTTCTATAAATTTAGCTTAATGTAAGGCACCATTGACTACAAAGTAATCTTCAGATTTTGAAACCTGACTTAGCTAATGCCTCAACACACATATACTTAGCTTTGCTTGCAGCTGCTCAAGACTTTCAGAAACTTAACTACATATAGGTGATCAGGTAGGCTGCAAGGTTATTACAGAGATTCTAATACTCATGCTGGCCTTGCCCCTTGGTAATCCAGAATCTGCAACTAAAACAGAAGCATTTGTTAAGTACCCTTTAAAGTGCCTTCATGTATGAAGATGTCCTGTAGTCCAAGATGTGTCTCCATGATGTGACTACAAAACAGAAAGCCATTTACTAGCCCATCATAGTCTCAATTCAAAACATACCTGAAAGTGCCATGTTAGAAATATAGGATAAGTAGCTTAGAGCTCAGAAAATAGAATGAAGACAGTTGCAAGCCACAGGCTCTCCCAGGACTATTCCATTTATCAATCAAATAATTTAAACTAAAGTACAAATGGTCATTTTTTTTGTTGGATTTGTTTGGTTTTTTTTTCTCTGCAAATAAGAATGTTTTATTTCAGTATAAGATTGTTGTAGAAATAAATGGATTTTGGTAAATTGCTTTGAAGTTTGAAGTTTATCACATAAAGCCTTATATAACATGCAATGCCAAAAAACTATTAAAATTAAAATTGGTTAAAATTCTGAATTACTGAAATACAAGTTTTGCTAAAAAATTGTCAAATTCATATACATTTTCAGAGTTGAGGGAAATCACCCAATGTATGTGTGTATGTATATCTTTATAGACACTTGGGTGGGTAGAACTGTCACAGGATAGGAGTGAGATAAACAGTACACTAATTTAGTAAGATTTTCAAAGAGAAAATTTCACTAGTCAGAATTTGAAGGCTTTAAAAGTGCACGATTTACGTGAGATAAGTCTGAAGATAATATTACTAACACCATGAGTGTATCTGGCCTTTTGGTTTTCCTTACCATGGTCTCCATTACAGTGGAAGGCAACTGGTAGTCTTTGGAATTCAATATGTTCAAGGCATGTGATGTTGTGGCATTTAGCCTCTCTGAAACTGGGTTTCCTAAACTGTAAAAAGAAAATAGCAATAACTACTCTGTTTGATTGTCATGGAAATTAACATAGTAGTGTTTTAACACTGTGATATTCTATGAAAATAGAAAATTAATGATATTCTTAAATTAAGTTTTTTTAGGGCACCTGGGTGGCACAGTCGGTTAAGCTTCTGACTCTTGGTTTCAGCTCAGGTCATGATCTCAGGGTCCAGAGATGGAGCCTGGCATCGGGCTCTGTGCTCTGCACAGTCTGCTTAAGACTCTCTTTCCCTCTCCCCCTGCCCCTCCCTTCCATGCACTCTCTAAAATAAATAAATAAATCTTTTTAAAAAATTAAGTCTTTTAAACTAAATATATTGATTCACAATCCATACTGTACTCCCCATTCAAAGAAAGTTATAGCGCAATATACTCTTCCTCTATTAGGAGACTATCTTTCAACATTCTCCAGTGTACCTAGAAATACAAATTGCTTTACAGAACTGAGGGTTGCCATTTAAAAGATGTATTTTAATATAATAATCTTCATTACATTATAATAATTGTGCTATATCTTGTCATTTGTAAAATAACGTGGGACGTTTTAATTTCAACCTTTGTCATTATGAAATAAATTTCTCATAATTTGCAGTGTAAAAAGGAGCCAAGAACTAGCTAATACTCCAATGTTTACAATGGTATTTGTGTACTCCTAGCTGCAGTCTGATCCTAAAGGTTAAAACTAATGTACTGGGACACCTGGGTGGCTCAGTCGTTAAGCGTCTGCCTTCGGCTCAGGTCATGATCCCAGGGTCCTGGGATCGAGCCCCGCATCGGGCTCCCTGCTCAATGGGGGGCCTGCTTCTCCCTCTCCCACTCCCCCTGCTTGTGTTCCCTCTCTCGCTGTGTCTCTCTCTGTCAAATAAATAAATAAAATCTTTAAAACAAAACAAAACAAAAAACAAAAAAACTAATGTACTATACATCAGTAAATTAAGGGGTATGAATAGGTACAATGGAATATAATCTGCTTTGTCTTTACTCTATTTTTGTCTCCTGAACCTTAAGAAATTCAATCCTAGTTGAGGTTTCCAAGCCCATGAGGGCTTAAGAATAAACTCAAGAAAATAAATGTGCATCAAAGAGACTGGAGTGCAGGGAGAGAGGGGTTGTTTAAATGTGACAGGATCTCTGTTCCATCTGTGTGTATAGGTGCCAGAAGATACTATCTAAGACCAGAAGAAATAGTTTCTGTCGTCTCCAGATGTAGAGAATGATTGCTCAGCAGGGTTTTTCATGTTCTTGAAAAGTCTAGTGCATCCAAACTGCCTCCTCCATAAAACAGCCACATCGTTTGAGTGCTCTGTGAAAACCAGAGAGAGACACATGATCTTTTTCTAAAACATCCTTTTCTAGCAGCAGCCATTCACATCCAAGGGAAAGACAGCTGTATTTTCAATTTGAGAAGAAACACATGCTAGAAGCATCAAATAGAAGATGCTAGCTCTCATAAGTTGATAATATATAAAATACTTCTAAGCTTTGTATATTTGATGATAATATATCAAGAAAAAATTATATAATGAGCATTTACAACTTCATTTATCCTTTATAAAATTCACAATAGGAATGTAGCCTTATGGGGGCCCAAATATCAGGGAAAGGTAAACAATGTATTTCAAAAATGCTGCTTTGATATATCAACTATAATTTGTCATTGCAATGAGATATTAAGATTCATTGAATTATTCATAGTGAAACAATAATTTACCAAAAAGTAATATGCAAGAAAACTGTTCAATTCTTGTGTATAAACAAAAACATTTTTGATCTTTAGGAATTACTATTTACACTCAAAATATCATCTTAACCATATGAGATTATTATTTTTAATTATTATGTAGGTTCTTCTCTACGACTAAGTCAAATTATATTGGCAGAAGACTAGGGAAACCATAAACAATGCTATTGGGACATGTCTGCACTAAAAAAATTATTTATAATACATTATATGCCTTCAGAGTTCATGAGTAGAAAGACTGGAGGTGAGAACTAGATCTTATATTCAGGAGCAAGCATTCAAACACATAAGCCTAAAATTATGCTGTGAATATATTTAGTTTCACAAAACCTTCAGATGACAACATGCTTAATTCTCTCTTTTTTTTTTTAGGATAATACAGTTTTGTTATTTTTTTTTTAATTCCCAGTTAGTTAACATACAGGGTAATATTAGTTTCAGGTGTACAATATAGATTCAACACTTCCCTACAACACCTGATGCTCATCACAGCAAATGTATTCCTTAATTCCCATCACCTATTTCACCCATCCCCCCCACCCATCGCCCCTCCGGTAACTATCAGTTTGTTCTCTACAGTTAAGAATCTGTCTCTGAAAAACAAACTGAGGGTTCTAGAGGGGAGGGGGCTGGGGGATGGGTTAGCCTGGTGATGGGTATTAAAGAGGGCACGTTCTGCATGGAGCACTGGGTGTTACACACAAACAATGAATCATGGAACACTACATCAAAAACTAATGATGTAATGTATGGTGATTAACATAACATAATAAAAAATTAAAAAAAAAAGAATCTGTTTAAGAAACAAACAAAGGGAAAAAAGAGAGAGGGAGTCTTAATTCTTATGGAATGTAAAATTCCACCATTCTTTCATTGATAAAATATAAGACAGGCGAAACTGGAGAAAGATTTTATCACCAGAAAAAGTCATCGTTTGTTACCAAACATGAAAGCCGTCCCCTACCAGAACTTCAGAGGGGTGATACGTGCTTAGGAAGGAGAGTTACCCTGCTCTTAGAAATATATGACAAGGAGCTGTATTGTCCAGCACAACTTTGCTAGCTATTGCCACATTGATCTCTACAATATTTGAATAAAACAAACATAAGATGGACCATAGGTATTGTAACTCATTTCTCAAATGTGAAACTCCAAAGACAAAACCAGGGTCAGAGGCAGCATCATCAGTGAGTGGTAGCCTCAAAATGAGCCCTACGGCTTAGGAGGGTTCCAGCACAGTTCTCTGTATCACTGTGCTGATGCTTGCTGAGGAGGATGAGGTATCAGCCTATGCTGTGCTGCTGAATGACAATGGCCCTTCATAGAACTGTTCACGTCATGGCATTTACTCCATTAGAAAAGAGGCTTGCTTCCCCACAGATCTTTCATAGATACACCCACCTCTATTTTTGGGTTTTCCTGGTGTAGCTGAGAGGATCTGAGTCACACCCTTGAAGTTTTCAGTCTTTCGTGTGAAAGTACACATTAAATTTTGCTTTTTGAGGTATTAGCAAAAGGTTGCCCAGTCACACCCTTGATTTTTTTCTAGAGCCCACTTTTCCTATAGTTTCAGGGATCATTTCTATAGTTTGTTACTAGAGTCCACTTTTCCAATAGTGAATCTCTTAATTTCACCATCTTTTGCAATCTGAATATGCTGAGATTTCCCCAAACCATTCAGTAAGTTTCCTTTTTGTTTAACAATTCTTCCCTCAATTTAGGTCCTATCTTGCATTTTACTCTAAGCATCAAAAAGAGGCTAAGAGGCCCCTTCAACACTTGGAAATTTCTCAGTTAATGTTCAATTCCACCACTGATAAATTCTATCTACATAATAGCAGGACCAAATATGCTAAGATTCTGCCACGGTACAATGCGGATCTCCTTTCTCCAGTTTCCAAAAAACATGTTCCCATTTCCTTTTGAGCCTTTGCCAACAACACCTCTAACATCATTTACTATCAGCCTATTAATGACAATTTAGAGATTCTATGAGGCTGTATAAATGCTTTCTCTACCATACTCTTCACTTTCTTCTGAGTTCTCCCTAGCAATCAGGGCTTTTTCTATCATGCTCGCCCATTTTTTTCTAGCCTTTTCCCATTGCCCAATTACAAAGCCACTTCCACATTTTTAGGTATTTATTATAAATAGCACCTCAATTTCAGACACCAAAATATATACAGTTTTACATTGCTGTCATACTAAACAGTAAATTTGTGGCCTAACACAAATTTATGATTTTACGGTTCTGAAGGTCGGAATTCTAAGTCTTACCAGGCTAAAATGAAGTGTTGGTATGGCTGTCTTTTCCGTAGCCTCTGGGTAGGAACAGTTTCCTTGTCTTCTCTGGCTTCAAAAGGCCACCAATTTCTTGAGCTGGCTTGTGGCACCCTTCTTTTATCTTCAAAGGCAGCAATATCAGGTCAAGTTCTCATGTTACTATCTCTCTGGTTCTCTCTTCTAGTTCTCCTTTCTACTTTTAAGGATACATGGGATCATATTCGGTTCACCCAGATAATCCAGGTAACTTCCCTATGTTAAGGTAAAATGGCTAGCAACTTTAATTCTAACTGCAACCTGAATCCTATTTTGCCTTGTAACTAATATATTACCAGGTTCCTTCTATTGGGATGTAGACATCTGTGTGGAATGCCATTATTCTATGTGTCACATGTAGTGCCATTAGTTTAAAAATATTCAGACCACAAGGCACTACAGAATTCACCGATGCTTTCTGAGGCACACTATAGATTGTGTCTGGGGCTCTATGGGGAATTGATAGGCAGCTGGGACATGGGTTCTTTGGTCAGATCTTTTGTAAACCCTAATAGTGCTTCTATCTTGACCCTTCAGTAAGTTCGAGCATGACAGTTTGTTTGGAGAACAGTAAATCATTTCCTTGCCTGCATGGTGGGTAGAGAATATTCAGCCCATTCTGGCCAAATTCCACCATTTTAGAATGCACCAGAATAAGATATGAATCAGATAATTCAGTCATGTTTTATAATTTTCTTCTATATAAATGGTTTCAGATCTATAAATATTCTATAAAACATGAAATATTATAAGAAATACTTATCAATGGTCTAATTGCCTTGTACTTGTGACTATAAATAAAACAGACCCAACTTAATTGAGAGTTCCAGTTACTTTATCTACCATAAGACCAAACATGTAGACAACAGTGATGTGCATACTTAGCAAAACCTTACCTGGGAGTATATGAGCACATTCTGTAAGTAACAATATAATCCACACTATCATTTATTATTGACTTATTTTATTTAAATGTGCCCACTAATACATAATTCCCCTTCCAGTACTTCTATAATATATCTGAAAAGCAAAGGAAATACAGTTACTACCTAGCTATAGTAAGAAGTTTAATGACCAAGAAACACATCACTTTCATATAATATTAGAGACGCAAAACATAGAGACACTGAGAATCTCTGAATGATCTTAGAATGCAAACCTCTGCATTTATGGAAAACCTGCAAGAACATTGTGAATATGGTTTGGGCTTTAGTTTCCCCACTTTTACACAATACCACCAAACTCAAACTCAAGTTTATTTCCTCTTCACAACCCATACTCAAGCATCTTGTGCACTGTATGTTTCTCACTCCATTCCCCAATAGACAGTATGAAGCAAGTCATGGAGCTGGGCATAAAACATTTCTTTTTTTTTTTAAGATTTCTTTAAAAAGAAAAGATTTTATTTATTTATTTGACAGAGAGAGAGAGAGAACACAAGCCAGGGGTAGGGGCAGAGGAAGAAGCAGGCTCCCCGCTGAGCAGAGAGTCTGATGCCAGGCTCAATCCCAGGACCCTGGGATATGACCTGAGCCAAAGGCAGACGCTTAACCAGCTGAGCCATCCAGGTGCCCCTAAAGATTTATTTCTTTATTTGAGAGAGAGAGAGAGAGTGCAAGAGGGGGAAAGGGCAGGAGAGAGGGAGAGAGATATGAAAAGACTCCCCACTGAGTGGAAAGCCTGACATGGTGCTCAATCCCTCAACCCTGAGATCATGACCTGAGCAGAAATCAAGAGTCTGAAGCTTAACTGACTGAGCCACCCAGGCGCCCCAAGACATAAAACCTTTCTAGGAACTGTAGATGAAAGTGACCAGTCCTTACAAGTGCTTGCCTTGAAACATATTGCAGCCCCCACAGTCCTTGATGTTATAAACTATGGAAAGTTTTTACCTGTAACCCAACCGACCCTTAATTCAGTTAATGGATAAGTAGATGTTCTGTTGATTATTTCACTTTCTGCTATTCTTTTGTTGAACTAAGCAGAAAATGATTAAAATCTCATATTTTTATAGATAGGTTTTCCAAAATCTCTCCCACATATTTTCCCCAACCTGAAATAAAAATAATACACTTAAATCTTATAAACGGGGAAGCAGACAAGAAGAATGATGGAAAGAATCAAATGCTATTTGTATTTTGTTAATGTCAATTATAACTATCCATTTGAACAGATTTAACTAAAGTTCTTAAGCATAATTATTAAATCAATAATAGCAATTTTAGTTTTTGACAGTCTAATTTCTCAGCATAAGGTAAATTAATCTATTTTTATCGTTAGATACTACTTTTATTCCTGGATAATCAGTTGGTAAAGGAAAACTGAGAGAATATACACACACACACACACACACACACACATATATATATATATATAGTTTACTTCATAATCGGGGATACATGGAATCTATTTATAAGTGATAGTGATGTTCATTTAGAGCAAAAATGAGGTTCATACCATTGCTAAGGAATCCATGAGGATAGACGTGTTTAGCAGTATATTGACCTCAGAATATATAAATTTTGAACTTATCTGCTATTTTCTAATATATTTATAAATAGTGAAAATCTTTAAAGTCAATATTAACTTCAGTTGGAAAAGAAAGAAACTGATGATGCAATATCAAATATTTTAGAAAAAAATAAATTAGTCGAACTCAGGATTTTGGCTGCCTTCTTCAGTGTCAAATTTAAAGATTAAAGTTCTTTTAGATCAGCTTTACAAATGGTCTGAAAATTAGTTTAAAACTTTCAAGCATAAAGAGAGTCAAAATGAGAAGCAGATGGGCCTATACTTCTTTAGAGAAGAACTGTCTGTTTCTCCTTATGATCAACAGAAACACAAGAAAGGAGAAACAGGATAGAATACTCAAGATATCACACACATTGTTACACATTGCCATGTATTCATTAGATAGCCAAATATATTCATATTAGAACACTCATTCTTACTCAATATGTTCATACCATCATGTCTGAGTGCTTAATTTTTTTAATATTCAATTAAAGTTACGTATTTCACACTAAAATTATTTGGGGTAGATATTAACCTAAATTTTTTTTTTGTCTAAGGTTTATGATATTCCTATAGAATTTGGAGATATTGGAAATCTTGGTTTAATCTTCCTACATCATTTCAACTGTGACGTATACTCTTGCAGTCTATATTGTAATAAACATAAAAGAGCTACAAAAAAAGATCACTCAAAGGCATACTCACCACATCTAAATGGTTAGTTTTACTTTATTATAATCCTACTAAAAATTATGAAACATTGTATTTATAATGATAATCACTAATCCCCCAAATTCTAAGCTCTTTAGTATGGTAGAAATATCAAATTGTCATCAAGATTGATGAAAAACTTTGGGTAATGGCACCCAGGTTGAGAGAATTTGATGTTAAGAAAAATAAAGAAAGAAAGAAATGGGAGAATGACCAAGAACACAATTTTAAGGTTTATAAATTCTTTGTCCTTCAGATACTGGAAACTTAGACTCAATATGGTCCATTAAAGTGTTAAAAGTAGAACTAACCAATAAAGATTTGCTTCTTCACTACCTGTCACACATGTTGCAGAAATATACCACACGATCATCTTCTAGTTCCCAGTGCATTACCAGCACGTTATTTCTCAGATCACATTTCTGCCATATCTTCCTTGTTCAGGCCAACAGTTTACATGATTTTCTCAATCTCAGCTACCCCACTGACAAAATACATATGTTCCCAAGACATTTATAAAACACATTTATGTCAAAAATTGAACTTTTCTTAACAGATTATATTATAATCAAATGTTCTTATGAGGGAAATAATTTTATTTCAAGCTAAAATATTTGATTTGTATTATCACTATTTCATGTCAGGAGACTTTGAAAACTACTAATAGGCATTTGTCTTTCTTCATTTCAAAATCAAGCATCTTTCATAAGGCTTTGATGATCTCATTTTGATATGTAAGCACTCCCATGTAATATCCCCTATTCTCTTTTGCAGTAATCTTGGCTTTATTACCTATACACGAATAATTCTTTTCTATTGCATTATCCATAAATTTTCTCATTCTATTTTTTAAATATCTTTCAAATCCATTATTTTCTCTTTTTCTCCACTAACATTGCTTTGCCTAGGAACTCCTGATTCCCTTTTTGACTGGAACAATAGCCTGATAACTGGTTTTTGGCCTCCAGTCGCTCTAAGTTCCCAATTTAATACGACTACTAAAATGAAATTTTGAAACATGAAAAGTACATTGATGTGATGCCACATTCAAAGCTTTCTACAAAGCCCATAACATTGTCTTTAATATTGTGTTCCATGAATATCAATTGAAATCCAAAATAGGGCTAGGGGGATAAAGACAAAAGTTACTTGGACAAATAAGCTTAGGAAATTGTGGTTGTAACTGTTTTTATTAGGCTTCTCAGAGTATTTTGATGTTATAGGCATTTTTAATATACAAGAATATAGAACAGCATTCTGTATTTCCTGAACCTATTTGTTCATCAAATCTGAGGCAGAGCAGGAAAGAGTGTAAATGTTTATGGACACGATTTGGTAAATGCTGGCCTATGGAATAATTTCAGACTCATGTGTGGTAATAGAAGAGTGCTTTTAATCTGCTTCTGACACCTGTTCATATCAACTCTGCTCTTCCCTGTGATTCCTGTTACTATAAAACACAGCGCCTTCTCTGGTGGTCAGAACCACTAGTATATTTGCCTAATGAGCTTGCTTTTAAGAATACGCTTGCCCCATTCTCAAAAATCTCGAGTATCTTTTTCTTTAATTCAATATTTTTCCTTACCTATCTTTTCTTTAGAATCATTTGAGAAGTCTCTAGATCACTAGGATGTTCATTTGCTTACATGTTTTGTCATTAAATCAGGACTAGTGTTATTGATGTTTATGTGTCTGAGCATTATTACTACTCTGATACAAGGTAAGTATTCCGGAAGTATGTATTACTTATTATTTTTTTTTAAATAGTCTAGAGGCACCTGGGTGGCTCAGTTGGTTGGGCATCTAACTCTAGGTTTCGGCTCAGGTCATGATCTCTGGGTTGTGGGATCAAGTCCTCCCTCTGGTTCTATATGCAGCACAGGGTCGACTTGAGATTCTCTCCCTCTCCCTCTGCCCCTCCCCCTGCTCTCTCTCTCAAATAAAATAAATTTTGAAAACTCTTTTTAAAAAATTGGTTTAGAATTGGATTTTAAGCTCCTATAGAGATGGGCATTTTTATAATTTTAATGTTTATTATTTAGCTTTCACATAAGGAAAGGTGAAAAAAAACACATCCTCATAGAATTGTTATCATTTTGAACATAAAATTATCTAAGACAGGAAAATTAAAAAGAAAACATCTTCTGGAGTAATTATTTAAGTAGAAATTTTATCTTCCTATATTTGGGAAAAGATTGTAAAGAAAACAAACTTGAGAGGGCCAAATTAATAATTATTGAAATATTATAAATCATTTGAGCTTTGGAAAGATAGATTAGACAGAAGTTCAACAAGTTTATTGTGGTATTCATCTTTAGCATAATGAGATGAAAATCACTGTGTGGAAGAGTACGTATGAAATAAATGATTTATTTTGCCAAAAGCAAAGTATAACTTTAAGGGGAAAACTATTAACAGACTTGGCCTGGAAAAATAATTGTCAAAGCAATAAAGAAGGAAATTGACTTTATATGTAAATAATGTGTCTGAAGATCACCATCAATACTTGGGGCAACACTCTTAAAAATCTAGTTAAATATAGCAATAGCAGAAACCAATCAGGAACATTCAAGTAAGAAGAAAATCTCAGGCATAACAAATTGAAATAAAATTAAGGCATTAACACACAGATTATCAAATTTTTAAAAAATAACTTTGTAGATGGGGTGCCTGGGTGGCTTAGTCGGTTAAGCATCCGACCCTTGATTTTGGCTCAGGTCATGATCACAAGGTTGTGAGATCGAGCCCCATGTCCAGCTCATGTGCTGGGCGTAGAGCCTGCTTAAGGTTCCCTTTCTTCCTCTCCCTCTGTCCCCCCACCCCGAAAAAAAAAAATAAATAAAGCTTCCTAGAGGGTTTATAACCCAGTCCAACTGTGGAAAAAGTTTATTGCCTATGCCAGAAGCATCATTTTCTTCTTCCTTAGTAACAAAATCATGATTTTATTGGGGTGGCACTGTGTCCAGCTACAGAACGTTATATTTCCAGTTTTTTTAGCAAGATCAATTTGTGGCCAATGAGATGTGAGTAGAAGTTTTGGGTAAGCCTTCTGGGAAGCCAAATTCAACAGGCAGGATTGTATAGCCCTTTTACCTTTTATGGAGACATAGTGGCTGGAGCTGAAGTCACTACAAATGACAATGAGATCCTCAAGGATGAAAGTCACCTGCAAAGGATGAATGGTGCCAACGATCCCCTGTAGTGTTATAGCACCATGAAGTCACCACATCTACCCTAGAGTATGCACTTTGGGACTTTTTTACTTGATCTTGTTAAGCTCATTTTTCTTAATTATGTTGCTGGTAACCATACACAATACCAAATTGGTAGACAATACTACTTCTTGAACAACTATCATCTAACAGGTGCAGTTTAGTGCTTACCCTGGGGGCATGTGCTTAAATATCTGCTGTAGATATGTGAAAGGGGAGCCTAGAGGGATGAAATGATCACTCTTTGGCTTTTCTGAAGGTCCTGTCTGCCTCCTGGATGATTTGCATTCAAGATAGCCATACTTTTAAAGAAGAACCCAACCACTACCCATGAGTAGCATATGAGGCATACACAAAGTTCCTCCTCTACTGCAGTAAATGTTACCCTATGATACATTAATTAGGGAGCTTCAGAATGTACAATAAGCTTTATCATCACCATATTTGTCTACATCATTTGATTTGAGACATTCTCTATGCACCTGTAGGCTGATCAAAGTGACCTAAGAATGTTCTTAGGGAGGCATAACTGTGTTTGACTGTAACTAAAGTAACACATATTGAATAATTATATTTAGCTGTGTTCAAAGAGCCTGAAGAAGGGACATAGACTTAAAAAAGGAAGGAACTAAAAGACAAAATGTGGTAATGTCTCTTGCATTAGTCAGAAGAGAAAGTGCCTTATTTAAATAAATAAATTTGTATTCTCTGTGAGCTTCATTAGCATGAATCCAATTCTGACAGTTAGGCCGTAATGAATTCACCAAAATAGCGCCACCCTGTTGGGATGTGTTTGATTGGCCAGCTGCTATTCTTCAAGTGATTTCTCTCCCAGTCACTAACATGCAGTGTCCTCAAACACACCACCCCTACAGGAGTGTGGCTTTGTCCAATACCCTCCATTAAACACTTATATTTAGACTATAACCTAGGTATTCCAAAACCCATATAAGAAATATAATATATAGAAAGGAGAGGAGTGTTTGAGCATTCTTATCTTTTACTTCTATAAAATCTCTGCTCTTGATTGCTCTTTTACTTTTATCTGGTTTGCATTTATTCTATCACTTATAAAATGCAACCATTTCCCATTTCCCTAAGTTTCGATCTTTCTTCTCACTCTTCAGTTTTCACTCTAGTGGATAATGTTTTTCAGCATACAAACATCTTCCATGTATGCATACATGTACATATACACACATATATACATATACACACATATATCCCCTAAGAGCCACAGCTTCATTTCACTATTGCCCTTTGCAGTAAAATTCCTCCAGAGCTGCTACACTTGTTTTCTTCAGACCTTCTCTCATTCTCTGTTTAATCTACTCCAATCCAACTTTTACACTCATGGCTCCATGAAACTGCTAAGTAAATGTCACCAGTGCCCTTCATCTGGCTAAATCCAAAAGTCAATGGTCTGTTTTCATTTTACTTGGTCTATCAGCAGAATTCCACACATTGATCACTCCCTCTTTATCAGTATTCTTTAGTCCCTCATTTTCCAGAGCTCCATATACTCCAGATGTCACTTATAACTCACTGGTTGTTCCTTCTTAGGTTCTTCTGCTGATTTCTCCTCTTTTCAACCCTTTGCATTGGTGTGCCCAGGGCTGAATCTTGGTCTTTGTTCTCCATCAATACACATTCCCTTGTACTGTTAGGGCCTAAAATAGCACCTATATGACCGAATGTTGTATCTCCAATTTAGACTTCTCTGTCACATCTCAGATCATCTACTTTAAATCTCCACTTGGAAGTCTAATATCTATCTCAAATATTATCTATAAAAACTGAAATAGTAATCTTTCCCCACAGCATGTGCCACTAGAATTTTTTCTCTCAGTTGATAATAAATCGATTCTCCCAGTTGCTCAAGCAAAACAAACAAAACAAAACAAAAATGGATCCATCATTGATTCCATCTTTTCTCTTGGACCCCATAACAAACTTGTCAGGAAATTTTACTGTCTCTAATGTCAAAAAAATAAGAAGTTGACTACTTCTGACTACCTCTACTGTTCCTACCCTAGTAGAATTCAATGTGAGCTCTCACTGGAATTGTTGCAATAGTGTGTCCTGACTGCTGTCTCAAATTCCACACCTACCTCCCTGCACTCTTCTCAATGCACAAATCAGAATGACTTTTTAAAGTGTAAATTGACTTACATGGCTCCCCTTTGCTCTTAGAATAAAAGTTCAACAGAACTTTGCCTGATTTTTCCCCTTGTTACATCTCTGATCTTGTCTCCAACTACTCTTTTCCTTACACTACAGCCACAGTGGGCTTTTTGCTGTACTTTGAAGTACCAGAAAACACACTTTTTTTTTTTTATGTAGTGTTCCATGATTCATTGTTTGTGTATAACACCCAGTGCTCCATGCAGAACGTGGCCTCTTTAATACCCATCACCAGGCTAACCCATCCTCGCACTCCCGTCCGCTCTAGAACCCTCAGTTTGTTTCTCAGAGTCCATAGTCTCTCATGGTTCATCTCCTCCTCCGATTTCCCCCCCTTCATTTTTCCCTTCCTGCTATCTTCTTCTTCTTTTTTTTTTTTTGTATTTTTGTTTGTATTATTTGTTTCAGAGGTACAGGTCTGTGATTCAACAGTCTTGCACAATTCACAGCGCTCACCACAGCAAGTGCCCTCCCCAATGTCTATCACCCAGCCACCCCATCCCTCCCAACCCCCACTGCTCCAGCAAACCTCGGTTTGTTTCCTGATATTAAGAATTCCTCATATCAGTGAGGTCATATGATACATGTCTTTCTCTGTTTGACTTATTTCGCTCAGCATAACACCCTCCAGTTCCATCCACGTCATTGCGAATGGCAAGATTTCATTCCTCTTGATGGCTGCATAATATTCCATTGTATATATATATACCACATCTTCTTTATCCATTCATCTGTCGATGGACATCTTGGCTCTTTCCATAGTTTGGCTATTGTGGACATTGCTGCTATAAACATCGGGGTGCACATACCCCTTCGGATCCCTACATTTGTATCTTTGGGGTAAATACCCAGTAGTGCAATTGCGGGATCATATGGTAGCTCTATTTTCAACTTTTTGAGGAACCTCCATACTGTTTTCCAGAGGAAAACACACCCTTCTTAAGGAGATTTATTCTTACTTGCCCTTTTTTTACACCGGATAGCTGCATCTCTGTCTTCAAGTATTTACTTAAATTTCAGCTTTTCAAGCAAATCAATCTCACAGCTCTATGTAAATTGCAATGGCCAACTCCTCAATGCTCTCAAATCCCAACACTCCCTTCTTTACAACAGAGCACTTAACACTTTCTAACAAAATATGAAATTACCTATGTATTATCTTTGTTGTTGTTTTCCTTTGAGTGTCTTCTCCCACTGGCCTATAAGATCCATCAGTAGAAAGAATCTTTGTCATTCTATCCTTGACAGTAGCCTAGTGCCTAGAAGTGATCATGGTATAGAGTAGCTGCTTAGCAAATATTTGCTGAATAAATGAAAGATGTTGCCCATCCTCTGTTTTTTTAATAAAGATTTTATTTATTTATTTGAGAGACAGAAAGCATGAGTGGGGGGCAGGGAGGGGCAGAGAGAGAGGGAGAAGCAGACTCCCCATTGAGCAGGGAGCCTGATTCAGGGCTTGATCCCAACACCCTAAGATCATGACCTGAGCCAAAGGCAGACCTTTAACCGACTGAGCCACCCAGGCACCCTGGATGGTGAGAATTCTTGAAAAGAAGAGGACAATCAGTGAATAAGACATGGACAAAGGTAGTGGCATAATTAGGGATGATAATCAATATAATTAATAATACAAAAAGCATGGGCTCTGATCATGAGAATATGTCAGCCATGCAGGTCCATTCCTGTTGAATGCTAGCCCTGAGTGTAAGACATTTTTAGAGGACAAGAAAGGTCAAGAGCTTCAGGAAGGAAAATGAAAGAAGAAATAAAGAAAAATTAATGTCAAACCATTTTAAGAATAACTAGAAGCTTAAAACCAATAAGGTCTGGAAGGGAAACATACCAAATTTTCTGGCTTATTAGTCCTTTAAAAATATTTTGTGATTCACAGGCTGTCTGAGTCTGTTTAGGCTGCTATAACAAAATACCACAGACTGAATAGCTTATAAAAAATAAAAATTTATTTCTCACACAGTTCTGGTTGCTGGAAATCCAAGATCATGTTGCCAGCATGGTTAAGTGAGGGCCTTCTTCCAGGTCAGGAATTTCTCACTGTGTCCTCACATGTTGGACAGGGCAAGGAATCTCTCTGGAATCTTTTATAAGACACTAATCCATTTCATGATGGTTTCACCCTCATGACTTAAGCACCTCCCAAAGGCCCCACTTACTAATACCATCACATTGGGCATTATAATTTCAACTCATGAATTTTGGGAAAACAAATGATTGTTTATTCAGACCATAGCCTAGCCCATTACATATTCTGCCATTCTGAGCCACCAAGATGGTGATCTTACTTCTTTAAAGATGACTGTAACATGAGAATATCCCCTAACAGGAAACAGTGGAGATACTTTGGTGAAAGGATTTGTTTTCATCACTCAAGATTAGAAAACTTATTTTGATCTCAGTAGAAATGAATTTACTCTTGCAACTTCATTAAATTCTGCACATTTATTTATTTTTCTGGTAATATAACTCTAGTGAGGCAGAGGCCTCTTAGATCTGCCTCCTGTTTCTCATTTCTATCCCCTTGCACTATAACGTAGTTGCAGCTTGAGTATTCTGAGTCCCTTAACAGCTGATGCTCCCATACTCTCTTCGCCACTTGGCTACCGGCTGCTGGCAGCTCACACTGGCAAACATGGTCCCCACTGTTTCTAGGCTCAGAGGAGCAAATGCACATAGCACAGCAAATGCACAGTAGTTAAGAACACAGTTTCTAGTGCCAGGTTGCTAGGATTCAAATCTTTACTCTGACACTTACTGCGTATATGACTTTGGGCAAGATACTTAAATTTTCATGCCTCAAGTTTCCTTATCTATAAAATCAGGATAATAATAGTATCTTAGTCATACGATTGCTGTGAAGATCAAATGTGTTTCTATATGTAAAGTATTGAGATTAGTCCATGGCACTTAGCAGGTACTCAGCAAATGCACACTATGATTTATTATTAAGCTTCAGTTAATTTATTAATGCTAAACTATTTCATTGAAACCTGAATATGCTTTTCAAGTCTTCTTGTTTATTCTAGAAAAAAAATCCTTTTTAAAAATCACCAATATTCTATGAATAAAGATGAGGCCAGCATTCAAAAAATACATATGGTGTAATTTCTTATTATTCAACGCACTGTTCTTTTGACTAGCAGCCTCCACATTTTCAATGATTCTTATGATTTTGCAGAATTTTGGTTGCAACCACACACACACAAATTGAAATCCCAATATACTACCTTTAAAATTGTAAAACTGCTCAAAATACAATGATACTATATTTTTCTATACACATTTTAAAAATAAACCTGTTTTCAATGATTGGCATTAATAATATTCAACTGCAACTGTTGTATTTAAGAAATAATTAAAAATGAATTTCAAGAATGCATCAGTTACATGGAAGTATGCCGAGGTAACTAAACTGATTTTTCATGACACTAAGGCAATTTCAGACCCCTAGGCCTGCAATGGAATAAAAAAAAAAAGAAAAGGGGCAACTAACTTTGACACTCTCTGGGACATTCATCATCATTTCAATGAGGGAGGAAAGACAAGGTGGTCACACCAGAAGCTCATTATCTTCTTCAAGTTATTACACTTATAATCCCGATGGCTGCCAAAACAAAGGCAGTTTTGTCAGTTTAAAGATATGGACAATAATTCTTAAAATCTTGTGTTTTAAAAAGGCATTCTTAGGAGTTAGGATTAAAAAGTAAAGCAGTGGGACATTTTCATGGTCAGAATATTGATGGTTTTTTTCTCCTTGAAAATTTAAGTAAAGTTTAGGATCAGGCTGTGAATATGTTTAGCCCCAAAAGTATTATGAATCAAAGCTTTTTTAATACTGGTCAGCAAAACCACGAGGTCAGAGAAATGCTCTAATCTAATATATCAGGTACGATCCTCTAAGTAAGTTAAAGTAGATACAGTTAAATCAGTGAATCAATATTAATTAACCTGGCCCCACCTCACACACATTTGTTTGACAGAGGCTTCAGAAAAGAGAGACCAGTGAAGTCTAAGCTTCTACCTTGACACCACTACCTTTGGAGAAAAGAAATAGTGAAAGTTGATCCTATTTGGATTGGTTGGAGCTGGGGGTATATTTTTAAATGACTGACCCCTGGTCACAAACCAAGACTACTGGAATTAGACCATCCCTGTAAGAGGAACCTAAGATCCATCTATAAGCCCCCAGCTCTGCCTGATTTATTTTTTTTAAGATTTTGTTTAAAATAAATATTTGAGAGAGAGAGAGAGAGAGATAATGAGCCCGAGCAGGGGACAGGCAGAGGGAGAAACGAGACGGAGCTCTGTGCAGGGCCTGATCCCAGAACACTGAGATCATGACCTGAGCCAAAATCAAGTGTTCGTCACTTAACCAACTGGACGACCCAGGCATCCCCTTTCCCTGCCTTTATAAAGGTAAGAACCTCCATAGATAAGGCATCCTCCAGAAGGAACCTTTAACCCCTCTTCCACTAGAGGGCACAATAATCCAGAGACTATGGAAGACAGAACAAACCCCCTCCCCTTCTAGAACCAGTGACAAAAGAAGGGGAAGGAGCAATACAATTCATATCACATATATTGTTTCATGTTTTGTTCCTGAGCCCAATGAATAGCTTCTACTATTTAAATACTTATTGTTAAGGGACACCTGGGTGGCTCAGTTGTTAGGGGTCTGCCTTCGGCTCAGGTCATGATCCCAGGTTTCTGGAATCGAGTCCCATATTGGGCTCCTTGCTCAGCAGGGAGACTGCTTCTCCCTCTGCCGCTCCCCCTGTTGTGCTCTCTCTGTCTCTCTGTCAAATAAATAAATAAAATCTTTAAAAATAAATAAATAAATATTCACCACGAGATGCTAAGTCCTTTATTTGAGAGAATTTGTCTTATATTCTCCAGAATGTCATTTACACAGGCAGGGTCAGTGATCAATTAATTGTGTTGAATGCAGTTAAATATGATAATAACAGTCAAAGGAGAAAGGATCAGTGTGAAGGAAAATCAGGTGTTTTCTCTTTATATACTGTCAATGACTATTAATTATTAATTAATATTGAACTTAGCTTCTGTCTTCTCCAGAAATTACTTTAACTTACTCTTCATTCTGATGCTTCCAGTTTATTCACAGCCAACCAAAATTGCATTTCCTTCTACCTGTCAGAGCTCTCCACTTAAGATGTTAAAAGTTGATGTAAAGTTTTATGCCTGGGGCATCAAAAATCTTTCATCTTTCTTGACTATACTGAGCTTTATCTCTCCTTTTTTTCCCCCCTTAGGACTCTATTTTGTATATCTGCCTAGATATCTTTCACAGTTAGAGCAAGAAAGTGATTCTATCTATATTCACTTTTCCTGTGGTTTGCAACATGAACTAAAACTAGAAAAACATGCAGTGATCACTTGGCAAATAGTGCCACTGTCTTACCCTTTCCCTCACAATGACATTGATACCTCTTCCATAATGCCACCCATAAACTGTTTTTTTCTTATTAATTCTACTTCTTTTTGGAAGAATAGCACAAATAACTTGTTTTTCCCTGAACCAGTTGAGACTATGTTGAGAACTTGATGTCCTCTCCCTTCTAAATTTCTTTGTGAATCCTGAAAAGGACATTATCTAGCACAACCACAATATGTCCATCAAAATCAGGAATTTAACACTGATTTGTTCATACTATATGTTAAGGGATCAATTGTATCTACCCAAAATTCATATGTTGAAGTCCCAACCCTTGGTATTTTAGAATATGACTGTGTTTGGAGACAAGGCCTTTAAAGAGGTGATTAAAACAAAGCCAGTAGGATGGATCCCAGTCTAATCTGACTGGTACCCTTATAAGAAGAGATAATTTGGACACATAAAGAGACACCAGGGACATGTATACACTGAGGTACAACCATGTGAAGAGACAGCAAGAGGGCAACTATCTACAAACTGAAGAGGCCTATGAAGAAAACAACCCAATGACACCTTTATCTTGGACTTCTAGCTCCCAGAACTATGAGGAAATAAATCTCTGTTGTTTAAGCCACCTAGTCTGTGGCATTTTGTTATGGGAGTCCTATTTAACTAACACTATCTAATATACAAATCCCATTCAAGTTTTTACAATTGTCCAACAATAAAATGTATAGTGAAATATCCAAATAAGAATTGTCAGTTGCATTTAGTTGTCATGTCTCTTTTTTCTCCTTAATCTGGAATAGTTCCTCATTCTTCCATTGACTTTCATGGTCTTAATGCACAGACATACACATCTGCAGAGTTATTTTATATAAAGACATTCAGTTTGTCTTATATTTATTTCTTCATGATTAGATCTAGTCAATGCATGCTGTGCTTTATTTCACTGAATGATGTTTTGGACTTTGTCCCAATGCTGGTGATGTTAATTGATCCCTTGATTGGGGTCATGTCGCCTGTGATTTTCCATTTAAAAGCAGTCTTTTTTCCTTCTAAAATTAATTAAGTTTGTTGTTATTGTCATTTACTTGTTGTATGGGGAGATAGTATAAGACTCTTAAAATATACTGGTTCTCAGCCACCCAGGCACCTCTTCTTTAATCACACAACAAGTGATGTTTGGTCTCTTTAGTTAAGTTATGAACAAAGTCAATCTGAGGCCAGGGCATTAGATACTATGATGCCAAAACAAAGAGGAAAAGCCAAATGGACAAAGTGGCTGGAATGACAATCAACTAAAACACCTGGAACTAGTAATGAGATGCTTCTCACCTGATATACTCCCTTGGTCTGTCCAAGGAAAAATCCTTAAGATTAGAGAAAATTGACAGAGTAAATTACAATGGTGAATTACATAGGATACTCTGAAACATAAGTTTCCAGAGATCATTCCGAAGGAACTCTCTGTAGAAATGTTAGGGAGCTCGGTTAACAGCTCTTTAGGTTTGAGGCCATGAGCTTCACCTTACTGTGGAGGGTGACCTGGGCTTGTTATGTCAAAAACACATCTTGAGGCCTGTCATTGTCCTATAGCTCTGAAACCTGATCTGGATAGCATAGAACAAGAAAGATTGCTTCACATAGGGAGCTGCTTTAAGTTCTTTTAATTTAAAAATGAATAGTCAACATTTGGAGAGACAGATGAAAAAAAGAATTCCTATTTCTGTAGACCTTGAGGGACACCAGAAATACAGAGTCCAATTCTTAAAAAAGTTTTTTTAGTGGGGCGCCTGGGTGGCTTAGTCATTAAACATCTACCTTCGGCTCAGATCATGAGCTCGGGGTCCCGGGATCGAGTCCCACGTTGGGCTCCCTCCTCAGCGGGGAGCCTGCTTCTCCCTCTCCCACTCCCCCTGCTTGTGTTCCCTCTCTTGCTGTCTCTCTCTCTCTGTCAAATAAATAAATAAAATCTTTAAAAAAAATATACTGGTTCTCATTAAAATTTCACCCAGTATTTTTAGTATCCATAGATGATTCTAGGCTGTGTCAATTACTATGATATTTATCAAGTGGTGAGTTTTTATCTCTTTCTTCATATATTACATAGCTTTCTACTATAAGGAAAGATTTGTCTTCATTATATTTATTCATTTATTTATAGAATTTATATATTTATTTTAAGTTTTTATTTGAATTTCAGTTAGTTAACACACAGTGCTATATTAGTTTCAGGTATACAATGTAGTGGTTCAACACTTCCATATGACACGGTTGCTTATCACAAATGCACTCCTTAATCCCCATCACTTATTTCACCCATCCCCCCCACCCACTTTCCCTTTGGTAACCAACAGTTTGTTCTCTATAGGGAAGAGTCTGTTTCTTGGCTTGCCTCTCTCTTTCTTCCCTTTGCTCATTTCTTTTGTTTTTTAATTCCATATGTGAGTGAAACCATATGGTATTTGTCTTTCTCTGACTGACTTATTTCGCCTAGCATAACACACTAGTTCCATCCATGTTGTTGCAAATGGCAAAATTTCATTCTTTTTTTATGGCTGAATACTATGCCAGTGTGTATATTTGCCACATTTTCTCTATCCATTCATCAGTTGATGGACACTTGGGCTATTTCCATAATATGGCTATTGTAGATCATACTGTTATAAACATGGGGGTGCATGTATACCTTTGAATTAGTATTTTTTTGTATTCTTTGGATAAATTCCAGGATCATAGGGTAGTTCTTTTTTAACTTTTTGAGGAAACCCCATACTGTTTTCCAGAGTGATTGTACCAGTTTGCATTCCCACCAACCCCATGTAAGAGAATTCCCTTTTCTCCACATCCTTGCTAGCATTACCCTGATAACTGAAACCAGATAAAGACACCATGGAAAAAAGAGAACTAGAAACCAGTATCCCTAATGAATGCAGATGCAAAAATTCTCAATAAATTCTAATAAAAGAAAGGATAAGAACCATATGATCATTTCAACAGATGAAGACAAAGCATTTGACAACGTACATCTTCTATTCATGATAAAAACCCTCAACACTGTATGGTGACTAACATAA
>NC_058410.1:87440773-87452836 GCF_002201575.2 Neomonachus schauinslandi | reverse complement strand
AGCCTCACAACTGCAGAGAAGTAAATTTTTTCCACAACCAGAGGGACCTTGGAAGATGATCTTTCCTCAGTTGATCCTCTAGATTAGAATGCATCTGACCAGCACCTAGATTGTAACCTCGTGAAATCCTGAACAGAGATCCAGGTATGTTATATCCAGATTCCTGACCCACAGAAATGTGAAATAGTAAATGTATGTTGTTTTAAGCTGCTATTGGTATAATTATTTTTTATGTAGCAATGCAAAACTAATAGAGTTACCAACATCTTTTTGGTTGCCAGGCACTTTTCCATTTGTTACAAGTTATGGATCTTATTTGGATCTAAAGATGGAAAAAAAAAAAACTAGAGCATTGAACACAGAGTAGGTGACTAGTAAATAATTTTGACTAATTGGATTAACTGGCAAAAAAAAATCTGTGGTATGATGAACATGTATGCTCTATTTCAGTCTTCCAAAGAATATTTATACTTTCAAGGAGTGCTTTTGATGTTACTTGCCCTCTTTCTCATGCTGAAATTAAAGTCAGCCATTTGGCATTCTTTTTCCAAAGGGTCATATTCCCTGCATTGTGACAGTGGTGGATAAATGCTATAAAAATAAATCAGTAGGGGTAGAATATAACACTAAGAGATTTTTTAAAATTGATTGTGATTATCTTTAATTAAAATAATATGGATTAAATTAAACCTGAATTTATCCCTCCTGTGCATTCTTAGGCAAACCCTTACTAAATACATACCCTTCAATCAGAAAATCCATGAAAGCTTTTTTTCTTTCAACCAACTTGATTATATCTCTTACAATGACTATTAAAAAACAAACAAACAAACAAAAAACCTCTTTTACAAACATATTCCTCAGATAGAAACAATAACTTTCTTCTTGAAGGAAACTTGGCCTGAGGTGGGAGGGTCAGGAGTTGGGAATATAATAGGCCAGAGCTGGAAATTATAGCAATCTTTGAAAGTACTACATGGGCTCTGGTAAATACTGACCATGAATGACTGGGTGAAAGAGGCTGATTTGGTCTGAAGTTTTGTCACTCCATCTATCCTATATAACCCCATACTTCAGCCAAACTTGTTTCCTTATGTTTCATGTTCTCTAAGCCTAGTTTTCTAATTTGAAATGGCTTTTTGCCTTCACACTCAGCTCTACTATTCTATTATAGGAATAAATTCAGGTTCTACCTTAAGGAAGACTAGTGCTCCCTTGAACTTTAAATATGTAATACAGCTAAATATCTTCTTGGGAAAAGGAAGGAGAGAAAAAGAGTGTGAGCAATACAGTTCCTTAAGACAGAATGATATGAGGTTTTCAGAATAAATTCCTAGGAGGAATTTTCGTAACTCTATTTCAAGAAATATCCAAGTAGATATTATCTGTGATTAAAAATGATCTTGGATCAAATGATTTGGAGAAATACTGACTTGAAGAAAATTAAACACCAAAAATTTCTTAACATTAGGGCTTCTCAGAACTTCTGTTGTAAATCTCCGAGAAATAGGACCATATAATCTGCAGGATTCCCATAACTTTTTCAATTATTAAACATTTTTTTTAAAGATTTTATTTATTTATTTATTCATGAGAGACAGAGAGAGGCAGAGAGAGAAGCAGGCTTCCCGCGGAGCACGGAGCCCGATGCGGGACTCGATCCCAGGACCCTGGGATCATGACCTGAGCCGAAGGCAGACGCTTAACCATCTGAGCCACCCAGGCACCCTATTAAACATTTTTTTAACGTAGGAAGACAATGGGATAAATTTAAACTCAATGTCAGTCATTTGTAAAGTGCGCCGTCCAGACCAACAACTTCAGCATCACCATCTCCTGGGTATTCATTAGAAATTCAAATTCTTGGATCCTATACCAGACCTCCTAAATCAGAAATTCTGGGGGAGGAAGGCAGTAGTCTGTGTTTTAACATGCTGCATGCCACTTGATTCTCATGCACTCTGAAATTTGAGATCTGTTACTTTATTCCACATACACTCATTCTACATACCCCAACCCATCCCTTTTCAGACCAGATATTTGCTGTACAGATATTTTTAAAGAATAAAAGGATTAACATTGGTAACTATGTAACCACTGACATTGGGAACACAATTTTTCCCTGTGGAGTTTTTAAATGCTTAGCGAGGGTAATTGAATAGTCATGAGCAAGGTTTAACAGCTCTGAAAGACTTCACTAAAGACGTTGACTCTAAAATCAAAGGTGTTTAATTGATAGGAAAAATATAGATATTTTCCTTCTCTCTGGTCTGTCACTCTGATAATTTACAGCCTAAGAGATTTCTTTTCAAATGAACATCCAAGAAATAAATGTGTTAAACATTAACATCTGTTCTGAAATAATTCGTTAAGAGTTGCCATACACAGATGAGGTGAAACTTTCTTAAATACCATTTAAGCCACTTAAAGTCACATGTGTTAGTAATGAATGCTAGGTATTTAACTTCTAAAATCCCAGTGAATATGGTAGTATATCACAATTTTATAATTATTAATAAGAATAGTTATGTAATACCAAAAGGTGGTAAAATTGGAAGGGAGGGGGTTAATTTCTATATGTACTGCATGGAAAGAAATAATAACAAAGTTTGGGCTAGTAGATTGTAGCTTATTTAGACTATTTGCTATCACTTAAATTTTTAGATCAACAAAATAGATCCCACTGGACCTATCAGAGATTTAGGCCAGAGCTAAAGAACCAAGAGCAGTTCTCCATTTAACTAGATTACCTAGTTAACCATTGACTCTAGGGTGCTTGCTGTTTCATCTCTATTAATCTTAATTCATTCTAGTGCGGGAGAAGATCTGCTATAAAACATACCAGTATTATATTTATGATAGTCTTTTGCCAAAAATTGTTCACATATTTCAGCCAGATTATAGCAGATAAAATAATGGGTTTGTGGAGTCACATAGCATATAAGTAAAGGAAATTTTACCTTAAAAAAATGCTGACAGTGTCAAAACGGGCAATTCTTTTTTCTCTCATCTTAATATAAAAAGCATGTATAATGTGAGCTAAATTCTTACCAATTATTTACTTAATTATTTATTGCCATTTTATTTTTCTCAACAAACATTACTCCTTTCCATTTTCCAGTTCCTGGTTAGCTATGTACAGAAATGTTACACATTTTTTACTAATTGTTTGATTATCTCCATAATAGGACTGCCAGGTGACAGATGTGATAAAGCATTTTTAAGCTCTTGTAAGTGTCCAACATAACTGTTTTTATGAAGGGACTAATGCTCAGTGCACTATCCAAAACACCCTTTATGTACTGCCTAATGGAAATATAAGATTCTGAGGCTATTAGCTCCAGTAAAACTGGGGGAAAATTCACTTATTAGTTCATGTGTGATGAAAAACTTTCTTTATCCATCGATCTTTTAATAGCGAGATTGAAAGGGAATTAAACTTTGACTTCAATTGTAATTCACCTTTAATAACTAAACACAATCACTATTTGATACCTATTAATTCTAAATCATTAGTCAGTATTTTCATCCAATAGATAACCCAGCATATGACATGTTAGTAGAAGTTTAAAAAAAGTACAAGATTAACCTCCCTTCACTCTTTAACTCCTCTAGTTTTCTTCCACAAACAAATTAAGATACAGCTACATACTTGAATGAGGTCTTCCTGAAAATTGAAATCAGCTGTATGTGTGCTTAACCTAGTCTCTGGCACATAGTTAAAACTCAAATTATGATTTTTGTAATAGCAATTTTTATTTAGCTGATAGGTTACATAGTGGCATCATTTAACTTGTACATATATATGTGTACAAAATATATACATATATTTCAGGGGTTTTTTTAAATCTATTTTATCAGCATATAGGAATAAACCAGAGATCAGTTATCAAAGGGAATACAAATAAGCTGGCAGAGAAAAGATGGTTTAATGGTTAAATTCAGTAGTCATCTTGACAAGTGCTTTCTCTCCAAAGCAAAAGCAATGTGAGCTTTCAGGTCTTCCCTATCCTCTCACTCTCCGAGAGATTTCATCTATTCTGTGACTTCACCACCCACCTATGTGCTAATGGGACCAGAGTCTTTATTTCTAATTCAAATATCCTTCCTGAGATCCAGGCTCACATATCTTGATACTTACTAGATGTCTTTTTGTTCTTGTTACTCCACGGATGCCTCAAATTGAACATAACCAAACCAGACCCCCTCCCTCAATTAAAAAAAATGAAAACAAAACAAAACAGCACCTACTTCTTTGTCAGTGTAAAATAATTGAATAAATGATACTATCATCCAAGGGACCAGACTCAAACTTGAATATCATCCTTTACTCCTCCATTCGCTAAAACCACCATATTTGACTCATGAACAGACTCTGTGCCTTTGGCTCCCTTCCTGCCACCCCCACACCGGCTTTACTGCTAAGTTTCCCTCTTTCTCTTTGCTTTTGTCTCAGAGGCTCTTCAATGTTCTGCCTCCTGACTTGGTCAGATAATCACTATTCCCAAAGCTTAGGCAGTTCACTGGTTTTTGCTTAAGATGTATCAGTTTTGAAACTGATGTAATATAATTTGTGTATATATATTATATATACATATATTTTTTTTTCTCATGGCTGAAAGCATTTTACCCTCTGCTGTCTCATGGAATGTATCCTAGTTCTTATTTCAGAGCCGTTTGCCTAGGGAATTGGATTAGGTGGAGATGGTGGGTAATGCAGATTTAAGCTTTTTAAAAGAAAAGCAGAATTTGTAAAAGTTATCTTCAAGACTTTGGGCAATGAAAGCTTGAGTAGAGAGAAGCAGGAGTGAACCATTCTAGGAAGATTGAGATTCCTCAGGATGGTGGTCTCTGGGATGTTCTCTGTGCATGATGGAGACAAAGCCCCCATCCAAAAGCAGTGCCTCCTATTGGAGCTTGCTGTGGAAATTAATAGAGACTGTATACTACACTTGGCAGACTAAGGAACAGATTAAAAGGCCATTGTGGGCAAGTTTGTGGAGAGTGGGGTATCCCTTGCATCTATAGTAAGCCTTAGTGCTGTTGACCAAATATATCTGGTTCTCTTCCTGTGTACATGGTGAGATTTTAATTTATTGACCTTTAGGATTTTGGGGTGCCCTTATGACTTGCTTTGGCTAATCTTAAATATGAAAGAAAGTAGCATTTCACTTTCTGGTAGAAGCTTTAAGAGTCAATGAGGGATGCATGATGCTTTTTCTTTCCTTCTGCTATGGTGCCTGGAAACATTTTGTTATCCTGGGTCCTAGAGTGTTCACAATGCACAGCAGAGCCCTCCAACTAATGTGAAATGAACATACAGCATGAGCAAGAGGAAAAGTTATAGAGTTTCTGGGGTTTGTCGTTACGACAGCATAATCTGACCAATGAAATATTCTTGAGTCATCTGTGAATATTGTCACTGAATAGCATTTGAAGACCATCTCTCATCTTCATGCTGGATAGCAAAAGACTCCAAGAAAATAATGGCCTCACTTTGGATTAAGAGACTGGCTTCTGTCTTAGATTTTTTGTAACCTATGGGACCCTATGGGGGAGAGAGAGCCCCAATGGTTCCTGAAGTTGAAATTCTTATATCGGTAGAGGCCTTGATACAGTTTAGTATGAAATATATCTTAGGTTTGTACACTAAGATTGACACCAATTATATATACATGTGTCTAGAAATTTCTGTAGCCTAGCGTACTAGACCTGCTCCATCAACTGCAATATTTAATCCTGACTTTTAAAATCAAAACTTGAGCTAATGCTCTGTGTCCTGCTCCCCAAGAAAGCTGTTAAGCATTGATTTTTGCAAGTAGATATAACAATATCACTAATTTATTGAATACTTAAAATGTGCCAAGCAATATGTTAAACAGTTTACATGGATTATCACATTTATTTCAAGAATTCTGTTAAGGAGTTATTACCCTCATTTACCATTTTAGGAATTTGGAAGTTAGAAAGGTTAAAAACTAGCCCTAAGCCACACAGCTGGTAGGTGGCTAGGTGGCAGAGCCAGAATGACAGTGCAGATCTGCTTATTGCCAATGTCATTGCTCTGCAAAGCCCTCATTAATCACCTCTCACCTGGACTATTGGAACAATTGTCTAACTTCTGTCTCTGCTTCTTGTCTGGCTTTCTTCTTTAACTCTCTCCCATCCTAGGTACAGTTATAAATAAGTAATACAAATCTGACCTTGGAAGTTTTGGGGTTTGTTTTGTTTTGTTTTTAAATAAAATTATACTGGCTTCCAATCCTTATACAAAATCTTAACTCCTTATTGTGCCATATGAGGCCCTCAAGGACAAGGTCCCAGCTGCCTCCTCAGCATAATCTTCAACTACTCTATCTTTCTACCCTATGATATTCTAATACCAGATCACTTTTTCTCTGTTGATGCTGCTGACAGTCACCTTACTATGTGCATGTGGTCTCTTCTATATGCAGTACCTTCCAGGAGAAGACCCATGTACTCTTTCATCTAAATCCAATTATCACTTAGTAAGACAGTGTGGTATGACTTGCTTCATGGAGACTTTTGCAATATTCCAATCTGGAATCAGACAATACCATTCTCTCATATTACTTTTTACAGCCTATTATCATTGTACAGATAATATACTTTTAGTACATGAACCTGGAATCAGAGTCAGGGGTTCTAATATCAACTCTTCTATTCTCCAGTTATATATGGTTTAAAAGTTATTGAGCCTCTCAAAAGCTCGGTTTCTTAGTTGATAAAAATATAAGCAGAGAACATCCGTGTACAGACTTTTATCATGCTTTTTTTTTTTAGAATTGATTTTAATACAATGCTTGGCTGTAGTCAGAGTTCAATACAATATTTGTTGATTTTCTTATTTTCACTTACCACATTACCAAATGATTATATAAACATCAGTTTATTAATGCCTTAATGTCAAAACTTACTTTTTTTTTTCTTCTTTAGGCCCATTGTCTGATAGAGTAGGTCCTGAGTAAATGTTTGCTAATTGAATGGATAATTAAAAAAATTAGGAGAATGCCATTTAAAATACTTAGACTCAAAGAGATTAACATGCATTTAGGGGTCCTCCAGCTAACAGAAAATGGCATCAAGAATACAGTTCTGCATTTTAGACCATTCCATCCAATTCCATTTCAGAGACTACATGAAAGAATGAAGAAAAGAAAAAAAAGAATGTTAAGATAATGAAAGGCCTCCTTAAATGTCCCAAAACATTCAGTGAAGTTAAGAGCTGCTCTGAGACCAAGGAGGAAAAATTGGAAGCTTATGGGCTAGAGAGATTTGGAACATTTCTCAGAGTGATGAGCCAAGAAGTCAATGAGGGAGAAATATCAGGCATGCTGAGAAGTGGTCAGGGCCAGGTTGCAGCTGGTTGGTGTAAACACTGAGAAGGCCAGGTCTACTTGGCTATCCTTCTTTCTCCAACACAGATAAGAGCATATACAAGGTGGTCTTCATGGTGGGTCCCATGAAAGAGATCATCAAAGGCAACACGAAGATTAAATAGGCAGAGTGTAGAATTTTACTATAATCTTTTGCAGTGAACCAATTGGAGTTAGCACATATTTTTTATAAATATTTGTTGAAAAAACTTTTAGTGATGAATGAACAGGTTAGTTATTTCTGTATCATATATTTCATAGATAGATCCTGAAAGAACTACCAGTATTACTTTCAAAGAATAAAATTCATCCTGGGGAGAAAGGATTTTGTGGTTGAGTAATCAAACTCCTTGATTTCACTTTCTAAAGTATACTCAGAACAAGATTAATAGAAATAAGTAAACGACTCCACAAATAATGTCAAACAGCCTTCCCTTGCTTGATTTTGCTTAGAGAGGATTAAATTTAGAGGATAGTGAGTGGTTCATGGTAAAATGAATCTCACTTGAATTTTTCTTTAGAGTCACAATAACCACAATAGAGATAATGGATTCAAGTCAACTTAGAGAATTAACCTATATAAACATATTTTGATATGATTAAAACTGACAGGCTCTACAATAAATTAATAGAGACATAATTTTTTCCTGACTTCATTTTTCCTTGTATATGCCTTTAATAGCATAATGGAAAGGGACACGATAAAGGAGAAGGTGATAAAGAGGGATTAAGAGAGGGAAGCAGTGTAAGCAAAACTTCCAGAGGAATCAAAAATAAGGAATCAGATGACACGATCTAAATTGTGCATTTATGTCAAAGAAGGATCAATTTCGTATGTTAGTTCTAAGAGGATATCCTGTGTGAATCTTCTCTGCCTCCACATCTTGTTACATCTCTTCATTCTTCACTATTCTTCTTTACATAGTGCCTCTTGCTCTGCTCATTTGGTGTATTTTCACCAACCTGGCTGAGAAACTGCACTCTACCATCAATGCAGAATATATATGATTCTTGATGGTTTGTGCTCCAGTACCCATAGACTCAAGCAGATGTAAATAGGGATAGGGGGTTACCTTTTCCCAGGAAAAGGATTAGGCTGGGCTCTGGCATAAAAACTGTTTTAAAGTTTCTGAAGGCAAAGGAGAAGTTGCACTGAGAGCATACATGAGAGAGACTTCTCTATTCTGAGATGTCAAGGATACTTTAGTGAAGACTTTTTGAGCTGAAATGTGAAAGTAATACTACAACTGTGGCAGAGAATGGGCATAAGGAAGTAGCAAGAAGGGAGAAAAAGGGCACATTAAGTAGTGCTTTTCCTTCATGATAATGTTTAAATATTATATCTATTAAATTAAGCTATACGGGGGATAATACCATTTTTATTTGCTGAATATTGTGTATTGACATAAAAATGTATATTTGAAAATTTTTATATCCCTTATTTTCAACAATATTCCATGTCTTTATTTTTTTATTTGATTTATTTATTTATTTATTTTTAAAGATTTTATTTATTTATTTGACAGAGACACAGCGAGAGAGGGAACACAAGCAGGGGGAGTGGGAGAGGGAGAAGCAGGCCTCCCGCTGAGCAGGGAGCCTGATGCAGGCCGGATCCCAGGACTCTGGGATCGTGACCTGAGCCGAAGGCAGATGCTTAATGACTGAGCCACCCAGGCGTCCCTTTATTTATTTAATTTGTTTATTTTTATTTTATTTTATTATGCTATGTTAGTCACCATATATCATTAGATTTTGATGGGTGATCCATGATTCATTGTTTTCGTATAACACCCATGCTCCATGCAGTATGTGCCCTCCTTAATACCCATCACTGGGCTAACCCATCCCCCCACTCCCCTCCCCTCTAAAACCCTCAGTTTGTTTCTCAGAGTCCACAGTCTCTCATGGTTCATCTCTCCCTCTGATTCCCCCACTTCATTTTTCCCTTCCTTCTCCTAATGTCCTCCATGCTATTCCATATGTTCCACAAATAAGTGAAACCATATGATAATTGACTTTCTCTGCTTGATTTACTTCACTTAACATAATCTCCAGTCCCATCCATGTTGATGTAAAAGTTGAGTATTCATCCTTTCTGATGGCTGAGTAATATTCCATTGTATATATGGACCACATTTTCTTTATCCATTCATCTGATGAAGGGCTCTTTCCACAGTTTGGCTGTTGTGGACATTGCTGCTATGAACATTGGGGTGCATATGGCCCTTCTTTTCACTACATCTGTGTCTTTGGGGTAAATACCCAGGAGTGCAATTGCTGGGTCATAGGGTAGCTCTTTTTAATTTTTTGAGGCACCTCCACACTATTTTCCAAAGTGATTGTACAACTTGCATTCCCACCAACAGTGTAAGAGGGTTCCCCTTTCTCCACCACCTCTCCAACATTTGTTATTTCTTTCCCTGTCCATTTTTGCCATTCTAACTGGTGTAAGATGGTATCTCAATATGGTTTTGATTTGAATTTCTCTGATGGCTAATGATGATGAACATTTTTTCATGTGTCTGTTAGCCATTTGTATGTCTTCAGGGAAGTGTCTGTTCATGTCGTCTCCCCATTTTTTGACTTATTTGTTTTTTTGGTGTTGAGTTTGAGAAGTATTTTATAGATCTTGGATACCAGCCCTTTATCTATAATGTCATTTGCAAATATCTTCTCCCATTCTTTCCTCTTTGTTGCCTCTTTGTTTTGTTGACTGTTTCCTTTGTTGTGCAGAAGATTTTATCTTGATGAAGTCCCAAAAGTTCATTTTTGCTTTTGTTTCACTAGCTTTTGGAGATGTATCTTGAAAGAAGTTGCTGTGGCCGATGTCAAAGAGGTTATTGCCTATGTTCTTCTCTAGGATTTTGATGGATTCCTGTCTCACATTGAGGTCTTTCATCTATTTTGAATTTATCTTTGTGTATGGTGTTAGAGAATGGTTGAGTTTCATTCTTCTGCATGTGGCTGTCCAATTTTCCCAGCACCATTTATTGAAGAGATGGTCTTTTTTCCATTGCATATTTTTTCCTGCTTTGTCAAAGATTATTGAAACAGAGGAAAGCTTCCAGACTCGTTCTATGAGGCCAGCATTACCTTAATCCCCAAACCAGGCAAAGACCCCATCAAAAAGGAGAATTTCAGACTGATATCCCTGATGAATATGAATTCCAAAATCCTCAACAAAATCCTAGCTAATAGGATCCAACAATACATTAAAAGGATCATCCACCACGACCAAGTGGGATTTATCCCCGGGATGAAAGGGTGGTTCAACATTTGCAAATCAATCAGTGTGATAGAACACATTAATAAGAGGAGAGAGAAGAACCATATGGTCCTCTCACTTGATGCAGAAAAAGCATTTGACAAAATACAGCATCCTTTCCTGATTAAAACTCTCCAGAGTATAGGGATAGAGGGAACATTCCTCGAGTTCATAAAATCCATCTATGAAAAACCCACAGCAAATATCATCCTTAATGGGGAAAAGCTGAAAGCCTTTCCCCTAAGATCAGGAACACGACAAGGATGCCCACTCTCACCACTATTGTTCAACATAGTACTAGAAGTCCTAGCAACAGCAATCAGACAACAAAAAGAAATAAAAGGAATTCAGATTGGCAAAGAAGAAGTCAAACTCTCTCTTTTCACAGACGACATGATACTTTATGTGGAAAACTCAAAAGACTCCACCCCCCAAATTACTAGAACTCCTACAGCAATTCAGTAATGTGGCAGGATACACAATCAATGCACAGAAATCAGTTGTTTTCTTATACACTAACAATGCAGCTGTAGAAAGAGAAATTAGAGAATTGATTCCATTTATAATAGCACCAAAAACCATAAGATACCTCGGAATAAACCTAACAGAGGTAAAGGATCTATACTCTAGGAACTACAGAACACTCATGAAAGAAATTGAAGACACAAAAATATGGAAAAACATACATGTCTTTATATTAAAATTTGGCTTTTCCTTTCTTCAATACAAATCCAATAATCTAGGAAAAGTAAAAAGCTACTAAAGAATTATTAAATGTTCTAATACATAACAAAAAATTTCTTGCATATATTGAGGATGAACTAAATAATGATAAACTGACTTGGGGAATTATATTGCCCTAAGTGGAATGATTATTGTAGTGGATAAAATTGTATTTGTATTTGGTGATATAAATTTTATTTGTTTTCACTAAAAGATATTAAAACCTGTTTCAAAACTCATGTAACCTGTCCATAATGAAAGAACATGGTGGTGAGGAAGATCCTTCATTAGAGCTAGTTTGGCCAGCTGGCCTGTGATACACAATTACACTTCTCATATTTCAAGTTTAACCTGGCCTGTGTCCATATTTTAGATCAGTAGGAAGTACCCAAAGGGAGGACTTACTGCTCCTTTGCCTTAAATATCAGACAGATACATACATTCATGGATGCACATAGTTATCCAGTAACCCTATTGTCTTTCTTACTGGAAAGGAACAATTCATACTTAATTACACGTGGGAAGAAAGCTAGAAAATCCATTTGGATAGCATACCTCTACTTTGGGTTTCCATCATTTTTGTTTTGGTGTCAAAGTATTATTTTTTAAAATATTTATTTTATATATAGAGAGAGAGGGAGAGAGAGGGAGAGAGAGGGAGAGAGAGGGAGAGAG